>NW_028319346.1:167500-168663 GCF_062004578.1 Staurois parvus
AATGGAGATATAATACGTCAGCACCTTTGACCCCTGAGGACGTGCATTAGCACGAAACGCGTAGGGCGGAACGTTTTTGGCTCGATTCTTTGAGTCTTTCTCCTATACATTCTGCCTTGGATGTTGGAGCTGTGCATAGCTAGTTGTTGCAAGAAGGGAAGGGCCTCTAAACCCCATCCCCCCAGCCCCAGCATCCCTTTAACAGGGTCTTCACACTGGGGGTCAGGAAGGATTGGCTGATCTCGTGACTACTGTGATTGGCTGTCACAGTGTTCACATGGTCTTTACCATCCACCCAGCCCCAGCATCCCTTTAACAGGGTCAGATCTCTGTATTTATTTATTCATTCATTTATTGGACTATGTACTGATCTTTCACAATACCAATTGTATATGAAACATTTATCCCTGTCAGGAATGGACTCAGCACTGGTGGTGGGACTCACCTGCCGTGTGGGCTGCAGTACCAGGGCTGACCAGCGGGTGCTCTCAGCAGCCAGAAGCTCACTCCTGCAGTCAGCCAACACCTGGGGCTGATTGCAGGAGGTGTATTTAAGGAATGACCAGGCCTGTGATCAGTGCCTTGGTGTATGTTTCCCATGAGCCCCTGTACCTTGTATCCTGTGTTCCTGTTCCTCTGCCTATCTGATTTGTTGCTGACTCTGCATTGTTCCTGACCCTGCTGACCGTCTCCTGTTGAACCCCTGGCTTGCCTGACCATCCTTCTGCCTGATCCTCTGTACCGCGCTGCCCGTGAGTTACTGAACCCGGCTTGTGACCCTGACCATCCTTCTGCCTGATCCTCTGTACCGCGCTGCCCGTGAGTTCCTGAACCCGGCTTGTGACCCTGACTATTCTCTGCCTGCTCCTTCGGTACCTCGCTGCCCGCACGTTGCTGACCTGGCCTGCCTGACTACACCTTATGCTACTCAGACGATCCATCCCGCACAGGATCCAGCCATCCCTGCTCACACCTTCTGCCTCTTCACATCAGGCTTCCTACCTGCATATACCTCTGGCGGATCCCTCTACCACGAGCCAGATGACTCGGTGCCCGCTGTCGAACTTGGTGACCCGGTGCCCACGATTCTGCTAGATGATTTGGTGCCCGCTGTCGTGCCAGATGGCTCAGTGCCCGCTGTCGTGCCAGATGACTCGGTGCCC
>NW_028319347.1:0-139878 GCF_062004578.1 Staurois parvus
GTCCAAAAATAGGGGACTTTAACCCCTCGCCTACCGGGCACTTATACCCCCTTCCCATCCAGGCCAATTTCCAGCTTTCAGTGCTGTCACACTTTGAATGACAATTGCGTGGTCATGCAACACTGTACCCATATGAAATTTTCCTTATAGCAACACTGCTGCTCTATTCTGCGCTCACCTCAATTCACAGCCTATCAGGCTAATAAACGCAGTGGAGTGTGGAGATCCAAAGAAGGTGGTGGTCATCCAAGGGATCCTTCATCCTCATGTGGGATAAACTGCATTTATTAACCTGATAGGCTGTGAATTGAGGTGAGCGCAGAATAGAGCAGCAGTGTTGCTATAAGGAACTTGGAAACCTGGAATTAATCCATTTGATTGAAGCTGATTTATGGGAAAGAGGACTTTTGTTTATTACACTGGGATGTTTTTTGATGCATGGGTGATTTTTTATGAGGATTTTTTGTGTATTATATTGGGATGTTTTTGCTGCATGGGTGGATTTTTAGTGGAACACAATTAAGAGGGTTATTGCATATGTATATATATATAAAAAATGTTTGGGGGTTTTAAGTAATTTCTAGCAAAAAAATGTTTATATATAAGAGAGGAATGCCAGAACTGGCCCAGTAAGTGGTAAACGAAGCGGACATCGGAGCTTGATTTGTCACAGCACATGCCAATCACCGGGTGGTGGCTGTTGATTGGCTGCCGGCACCCGGCAATCGGCTCTGACACTCATAGAACACAGCTCTGTCAATATAAGCAGCACAGAGCTGTGTTCAGTGACAGGTGATCTAGCTGATTTTTCATTCCCTGCTAAGTAGGGAATGAAAACAACTAGATCCACAGTAAAAACAGCACACAGAACACACAAACACAAGTTAAGTACATATTTAACCCCTTGTTTGCCTTAGATGTTAACCCCTTCCTGCTCAGTGTCATTAGTACAGTGACGGTCATATTATTAGCACCGATCACTGTAATAATGGAACTGGTGATTGCAGTGGCAGTTAGTTCCCCCCAGCATCAGTCAGTGTCTGATTGACCACCACAGTGTTGCCGTCCCGTTATAAGTAGTATTAAGTAAATAAACATTCCAGTATATATCCCATAGTTTGTAGACGCTGCAACTTTCACACAAACCTATCAATACACACTTTAGACATAGCAGAATACAATATGGCCTACATTTATTCAAGATTTGATTTTTTATGGGATATGTTTTATAGCAGAAAGTAAAAAATATTGCTTTTTTTTTCAAAATTGTTGGTCTATTTTCTTTTATATAATAAAAAAAAACAGAGGTGATCAAATACCACCAAAAGAAAGATCTATTTGTGTGAAAAAATATAAACATTTTGTTTGGGTACAGCGTTGCTTCACTACGCAATTGTCAATTAAAGTAGCGCAGTGCCGCATAGTGGGAAATTGTATGGTCATGGTGGTGGGGGGGGGGGGTAAATCTTCTAGAGGACAAGTGGTTAACCTCCCTGGCGGTCTGATTATTTCATATTTTTGGTGCTGAAAGCGGTACCATTATTTTGCATGGAAATATGTAGTTGTTTTATTTTAGGCTGTAATTTTTAGGAATAACTCACTGAAATCTGTCCAAACAAGAGTCTAAATCAGCAATGGGCAAACTACGGCCCGCGGGCCGTATACGGCCCGGCGGACCTTTTAATCCGGCCCGCGGAGCTAGGCTCCCGCAAGGCCAGTGGTCGGCAAGCCGCAGCTCTTTACAAACTTAGATGCGGCTCTCCTGTGTGCCGGGCGCCCGCTCCCCTCCCTCCTCTCGGGCGGGCGGGCGGCCTCCTCTCCTCCTCTCCCCTTCCCTCCTCTCGGATGGCCGCCCCCTCCCTCCTCTCGGGCGTCAGGACTCTACAGCTGTCAGGATGTAGGCGGGGCAGCCAGGATGTAGGCGGGGCAGCGTGACGAACTCTTCTCCTCACAGTCTTCCCTGAAGACCAGAACGGCGCGGGAATACGAGAGGAACGCGCGGAGCAAAGGTAAGTGAATTGACACAGGGGGGACTTACTATATGGGGGACTTACTATATGGGGGACTTACTATATGGGGGATAAATTACTATATGGAGGACTTACTATATGGGGATGAATTACTATATGGGGGATGAATTACTATATGGAGGACTTACTATATGGGGAATGTATTACTATATGGGGGACTTACTATATGGGGGATGAATTACTATATGGAGGACTTACTATATGGGGATGAATTACTATATGGGGGATGAATTACTATATGGGGATGAATTACTATATGGGGGACTTACTATATGGGGGATGAATTACTATATGGAGGACTTACTATATGGGGGACTTACTATATGGGGAATGTATTACTTAATGGGGGACTTACTATATGGGGAATGTATTACTTAATGGGGGACTTACTATATGGGGAATGAATTACTATATGGAGGACTTACTATATGGGGGATGAATTACTATATGGAGGACTTACTATATGGGGAATGAATTACTATATGGGGGACTTACTATATGGGGGATGAATTACTATATGGGGGACTTACTATATGGGGAATGAATTACTATATGGGGGACTTACTATATGGGGGATGAATTACTATATGGGGGACTTACTATATGGGGAATGTATTACTATATGGGGGACTTACTATATGGGGAATGAATTACTATATGGGGGACTTACTATATGGGGAATGAATTACTATATGGAGGACTTACTATATGGGGGATGAATTACTATATGGGGGACTTACTATATGGGGAATGAATTACTATATGGGGGACTTACTATATGGGGAATGAATTACTATATGGGGGACTTACTATATGGGGAATGTATTACTATATGGGGGACTTACTATATGGGGAATGAATTACTATATGGGGGACTTACTATATGGGGGACTTACTATATGGGGGACTTACTATATGGGGAATGAATTACTATATGGGGGACTTACTATATGGGGGACTTACTATATGGGGAATGAATTACTATATGGAGGACTTACTATATGGGGGATGAATTACTATATGGGGGACTTACTATATGGGGAATGAATTACTATATGGGGGACTTACTATATGGGGAATGTATTACTATATGGGGGACTTACTATATGGGGAATGAATTACTATATGGGGAATGAATTACTATATGGGGAATGAATTACTATATGGGGGACTTACTATATGGGGAATGAATTACTATATGGGGGACTTACTATATGGGGGACTTACTATATGGGGGACTTACTATATGGGGGATGAATTACTATATGGGGGATGAATTAATATGGGGGATGAATTACTATGTGGGGGATGAATTACTATGGGGGATGAATTACTATATGGGGGATGAATTACTATATGGGGGATGAATTACTATATGGGGGATGAATTGCTATATGGGGGATGAATTACTATGGGGGACGAATTACTATATGGGGGACGAATTACTATATGGGGGACGAATTACTATGCTTACTATGGGGGAATATTACTATACTTACTATGGATGACACATACACATCATTCATCTACTCTTGGTCCGGCCCCCGGGTCCAATATATGAACCCATTGCGGCCCTCGAGTCAAAAAGTTTGCCCACCCCTGGTCTAAATCATACATTTAATTCAATAATATAATAAAACCAAAAACACTGAAATGTGAAATAGAGCGCCAAGTTCGCACATCACTGAGCAAAGTCGCAGAATCGTTTTCAGTGTCTGATGAGGAATTTCCCCCACGAATCATTATCACTCAATTCTGCAAGTGGTTCTGATTTAATATCGCTGTTCTCTAGCCGGTCTAAAACCGCTTTTGACCTAAAGGGACGCTTTTTGGACGCCATGGACGTTTCTACGTTTCCAGGCAGAAACAACAATCAAAATGCAGACAGGGGACAGGACAAAGCACTAGGTACAAAATGTATGTGAAATTGGTTGAAACAGCAATGTTTTACTATGTAAAATCATTTTGAAAAAAATGACATTTTTTTTAAATTTTCAAATTTCCCGCCGCCGCCGGCTCCCGTAGGTCCCGACGTCACAGGGACCGGAACACAGGAGGCGGATGCCGGCATCTGCCGGAGGAGATGGCCGGGGACGCTGCAGGGGACACATCGCGGGAGCGAAGGACAAGGTAAGTGCTGCAGGGACTCCCTATGCAGCGCCGCATGGTAAGCCCGAGTGTACCTCGGGGGGGTTACTGCTTTTGGTACAGAAACTTTACCCCGAGCTACACTCGGGAATACCGTTAGTAAGGTTAATAAGCAAGTGGGAGCATAGAAGAGGAACTGGTACTACTGATGCATGAAGACGATTTTGACTTCGGGGGGGTAACAGAGACATGGTTTGATAGCTCACGATTGGCTGGCGACTGTCCCGGGGTACTCCCTGTACAGAAGGGAAATGGTAGGTAGAAGGGGGAAGGGTTATGCATGTACAACAAGAGTGATTTGCCAGTGAACACAAGGGATGATATTGTTAACGGAGCAATGGAGGGGGTGGAATCTTTGTGGCTGGAGCTACAAAGTGGTGAATGTAATAGTGGGGGGATGCTACAGGACCCCCACCCTAATGAAGAGGAGACTGATCTCCTCTTACAGTTAGAAATGGTAGTGAGGTAGGGCAATGACATCATAATGGAGGACTTTAATTATCCAGATATTGACCGGGCAGATGGAATTGCTCACTCCTCTAAGGCTTGGCACTTCTTAAATGTCTCGCGGGACAATTTTTATGGGCCGGTTGATGGATGCCCCAACTAGAAACAAGGCTCTGCTAGACCTACTAATAACAAACAACACAGAGCTGACAGCAGAAGTGGAAGAAGGGATAACTTACACATGGGATAACACCTTGATCACAGGGCAGTTGTGCTCACCATAAAGCACAGGAAAAGCAGACACGAGGGTAGGACGTGTACATTAAGCACTTGATAAACAGTGACGTACCCATACATCGCTGGACTGCCATTGGTCATACCGGGTGGATGCCCACAGCTGCAGGTATCATCCCGGTAATGTTTTTTTAGAGCTTTCTCATAAAAGCAATCCTAGAGGCTAATTAGCCGCTGGATGGCAGGAGGTGACATTCCTCCCAACCCCCTCCTAACCCCCCTCCCCCTGCACAGTTTTTTTGGACACTCCTGTCCCACCGGCCACCTGCTGACCTTAGAGGTAATCAGAGACCAGAACGGCTCTGATCACCTCTATAGTATAGGAAACCAGAAGAGAAGAGTATTTATCACTTCTAGTTTTCCTGGATGTAAATAGAGCCATTTTTAAATAGGGAAAGTGTCCGCTCACACTGATCTTGGTGCGATCAGATGCTTTTATGTGGAGAGGAAACATCTGGGATCTGATAGACCCAGATCTCTCCATAAAGTGTACCTGTCACTGCCTATGGCTATTCCCTGTGATAACAATAAAAATGATTTTAAAAAACTTAAAGCAACAGTGTAAAAATATAAATATTAAAATATTTTAAAGCACCCCCCATCCCACCATGCTTGCGTGCAAAGGAGAACGCACAAGCAGGTCCAACACGCATGCAAATAGTGATTGTCCCACCCATCACCTTGAACGTCAGATCAAGGGCAGTAATTCTAGCACCAGAACTCCTGAGTAAACCTAAAGTGGTAACCTGTAAAGGCTTTTAAAGCGCCACCTATGGATAGTAAAATTTAAGTTGTTTGTCGTCAGAGCAATTTTAAAGCGTGACATGTTTGGTATCTATTTAATCAACATAAAATCTTTTATATTGGCTTGAATTCCAACCACGGCACCACCTGCCAGGAGTTTGCATGTTCTCCCTGTGCCTGCATGGGTTTCCTCTGTGTACTCAGGTTTCCTGCCACACTCCAAAGACATGCTGGTAGGTAACTGGATTCTGTCTAAATTGGCCCTAGGATGTGTATGTGTGAATAGGAGTTAGGGACCTTAGATTGTAAGCCCCTTGAGGGTTAGGGACTGATGCAAATGTACAAGATATATATATATGTGTGTATGTCTATGTAAAGCGCTGCGTACATTGACGCTATACAATACCTGTAGTAAATAATTTTAAATTCATTTTATCAACAATTGGGTATTATATTGTGTTTTGTGCTTTTAAATTCAAACAAGTGAATTTTTTCCAAAAAAAAAAATTGTGTTTGAAAAACCACTGTGCAAATACCATGTCACATTACAAAATTGCAACACCCCCCAATTTATTCTCTAGGGCCTCTGCTTTAAAAATTATATATAATATTCGGGGTTCTAAGATATTTTCTAACAAAAAGTGTCAGAAAACGCCTGGTATTAAAGTGGTTAAATGAGAAGACATGAGAGAGAAATGAGAAGGTGAACTTATCCTTTAATGTGAACAAATCACCAGGACCAGACAGCTTACACCCGAGAGTCCTCAAAGAACTTAGCCAAGTCATTGCTGGTCCGGTATTCCTAATCCTTAAGGACAGCTTACTAACAGGAATGGTACCAGCAGACTGGAAGAAAGCTAACGTGGTTCTAATATTCAAAAAAGGACCGAGATACATACCAGGAAACTACAAGCCAATCAACCTTACATCAATAGTATGTAAACTATAGGAGGGAAGGGATCATATCCAAGAATTTGCTAATGAAAATAGTATCTTTAGTAGTAACCAGCATGGGTTTATGAAAATTCCAGACCAACCTGATAACCACTTCTTGCCCGGTCGGGAAGGACATTCACCATTTCCGGTGGATGTCATATAACATCCTCCAGGAATGGGCCGGACTGGGGTGAGATTTGTCACCCGATCAGTGTACCAGCCACTGCCGGTACCATGTGATCGCTGTGACCAATCACAGCAGATCACATGACTATTGTGTTGATCTCTGTGATTGTGAAGAAATGTCATCAGCAAACCAAGGATTCCTCAAACAGGTCCAAAGTTTTATTGCCCAACGAAGGGCCCTGCGTGGCTCCAAAACATTGTCTTTGCTTGCACTATGTGACCACAGAATAAAACTCTGGACTTGTTTGAGGAACCCTTGGTGTGCCGGTGACATTTCTTCACATTGAGTGTACAAGGTTCCCAGCCTGTGATCCCTGCAGCACCCAGCTATAACAAATAGTGATCAGCAGGAACATGTGTGTTGGGAATATTGTGATTGAACATGATCTCTGTGATTGGTCACATATCATTTGGTAAAGACAGGGCCAATCACAGCGGACCACAATAGTAAACACTAAATGAATCAATGTAATTCAGTAATAATGGTTGCTTATACCAATCATCAGTGAATATAACTGGTATAAGCAGTCACAATGTGTTAAAAAAAAACAAATCCTGATTGTAGTATAATATTACTATGGTAACATTATATTGCTCTGCTCAGTTTGTTATATGATGGCGCTGTACTGCACTGGTGAAAATTTGTAAAAAAAAAAAAAGTGAAAAAATCCAAAATGTTTCAAATTCTCCATTTCCAGAAAATTGTGACAAAAAAATTTGCAACTTCAAAAAACTTGCCGTGCATCTTACTAAATACCTCAGACTGTCTACCTTACAAAAAAGGGGTCATTTGGGAGGTATTTGTACTGTCCGAGAATTTAGGGCCTCAAGGAATTAAATCAGCTGTCAGGATTGATCGATTTTCAGATATATACACCATAGTTGGTGGACTCTATAACTTTCCTACAGACTAAATATTAAACACTTATTTTCACCAAAGAAATGTAGCAGAATATATGGTTGGCCTAAATTTATGAAGAAAGATTATTTATTTGCAAAATGTTATAAGAGAAATTAATAAAAACTTGTTTCTTTAACATTTGTGGCTCTTTTTTTATTTAGAAAAAAACAAAAACCCAGTGGTGATTAAATACCACCAAAAGAAAGCTTTGTGTGGAAAAAAATGATAAAAGTGGATACAGTGTTGCATGACCGCATAATTGTCAAAGTATGACAGCACTGAAAAGCTGAAAATTGGCCTGGGCAGGAAGGGGGTGAAAGTGCCGGGTATTGAAGGGGTTAATAGTCTGTAAACTATCAGAGGGGATGATAAGGACCATGTCCAAGAATTTGTTGGTGAAAATAGTATCGTTAGCAGTACCCAGGATGGGTTTATGAAAAAATCTTCCTTGCCAGGCCAACCTGTTAAAATTCTACGATGAAGTGCGCTGCAATCTGGATAGAGGAAGGCCTGTGGATGTGGAGTATCTACATATCGCCAAACCATTTGACACGGCACCCCATAAAAACGCTTAATTTACAAATTGAGGTCTGTTGGCATTGATGATAGTGTATGTACCTGGATGGAAAACAGGTTACAGGGACGCGTCCAGAGGGTGGTGATGAACAACGTATCTTCAGAATGGTCTGGAGTAGTAAGTGGGGCACCCCAGGGCTCTGTCTTGGGACCAGTTCAGTTTATCCTGGTCATAAATGATATAGAGATCGGTATAAATAGTTCAATCTCGGTATTTACTGACGATACAAAGATAAGCAGGGTGATAACTGCACAATAGGACAGCCTTTCTCAACCAGGGTGCCTAGGCACCCTGGGGTGCCTTGAGGTTTCTCCTGGGGTGCCTTGAGGTTTCTTCAGGGGTGCCTTGGCAATATGTCTAAAAATTGCTGAAAACTTTTATACAAGCCATCAGGTGGAATATGCCAACCTTTTAGTTACACAAAGGCACAGGTTTTCATTGTGCGCCATTACAGCCTTCTAACCCCCGGCACACTGACAACCAATGACCAGTTCATAAGGAGCATGTCGGTTGCTTGTAAAGCATCTTGGTTTGGCCCTCCCCAGTGCTGGGGTCACATTAGCTCAGTGATGGAGAAAAACTGAGGGAGAAGAGAAACATTGGAATACTAGTCAGTACCAGTGTGCAAAAGTGTATTTGCTGTGAAAGAATAAATCACCTCTAATGTTGGGTGTCCTACATGTGTGGATGTTGCTGTGTTATGTAAAACTATTAGAATACTTTTTAACATTTTAGAATGGGGTGCCTCAGGACTGTCCATAATTATAAAGGGTGTCTTGACTGAAAAAAGGTTGAGAAACACTGCAATAGGATATTGAAACTTTTCAAGAAGACCTAAACAAATTAGAGGGGAGGGCAGTTACATGACGGATGAGGCTTAACACTGCTAAATGTAAAGTAACGTACTTGGGAGAAAAAATTATAAATGCAAACTTCTCCCTAGGGCAGGGGTGGGCAATGTGCGGCTCTCTAGCTGTTGTGGAACTACATTTCCCATGAGGCATTGCAAAGACCAACATTGCAAAACTGACAGAAGTATGATGGAACTTGTAGTTCTGCAACAGCTGGAGAGCCGCACATTGCCCACCCCTGCCCTAGGGGGAGGACCTCTGGGGGGATCAAGGATGGAAAGGATCTGGGGGTCCCAGTTAATGACAGACTCTGCAATAGCATGCAGTGCCAAGCTGCAGCAAGCAAGGCCAAGGGATTATTAAAAAGGAGAAATACCAAGAGATAAATCTATAATTCCTCCACTTTACAGAGCTCTGGTTTGGCCACATCTGGAGTATGCCGTCCAGTTCTGGACACCAGTCCTCAGGAAGGATGTGCTAGAACTGGAGAAAGTCCAGAGAAGGGTAACAAAGCTGATAAGGGGGCTGGAGGAGCTCAGTTATGAGGAAAGGCTACACACTATAAGCCTGGTTTCCCTGCAGAAGAGACGCCAAAGAGGGGATCTGATAGCGATATACAAATATTTAAATGGCGATTCCGGCATTGGGAGGAAACTGTTCAGTCTCAGGTCACTCAGGAGGACACGCGGCCACTCAATGAAATTGGAGGAGAAGCGGTTTAACTTTAAAGTGGTTGGAAAGGCTGAAGGTTTTTTTTACCTTCGTGCATTCTATGAATGATGATACAAAACCTTCTATGTACAGCCCCCGAAAACCCACCTGACCCCCTCTTGATCCAGTGCTGTGCACGGTAGCCTCCGCTATCCTGGGTCTCTCTCTCTCCTCATTGGCTGTGACACAGCAGCTGGAGCCATTGGCTCCCACTGTTGTCAAACACAGCCAGTAAGCCAGTGTGGAGAGGGGGGGAGGGGCTGATCACTGAAGCATAGAGGGGACCATGGGAGCGAGCACACATCAGTGCCCCCATTGCAAGCGGCTTGTTATTGGGGGCACTGGTAAAGGGAGAGGAGCCAAGAGCGCTGGTAGGTGACCCGAGATGAAGAGGCCTGGGGAGAGACGTTTAAGAGGGGATCTGGTAGCAATATACAAATATTTAAATGATGATTCCACCATTGGGAGGAAACTGTTCAGTCTCAGGTCACTCAAGAGGACACGTGGCCACTCAATGAAATTGGACAAGAAGCAGTTTAACATTAACATGTGTAAGCGACCAATCACATTGTCCTGTATCCTGGGGTGGTGGGCGGGGTTCACCTCCAGATCACTGTGACTGCAAACACAGCCCCATCCAAGTGTCCCGTGTCCATATCTCTCTCTCATCTCCTCTCCCTTCATGGCTGCTCCTCCGCTCACTGTGGGCGGGGAGAGGGAGAGCAGCTGCAGCATCGGCATCACTAATGACAGCCCTGTCCACGTGGCTGCTCCTTCGCTTGTGCTGCGAACTGCGGTTACAAATATTTTTTACATTTCTGCAGTATATACAAAGTATCCGTGTTTTATCTATAAAAATGCTGCAAGTATTGAAAACCCCTTCAGCTACCAAAAATCCAGTGAGCTTTTAATTTCCTTTTTGAGCTGACAACACAATTCCTCTACTGCCCTAAAATTCAAAGTAATGTTATCAGCCTTCTCTGCTAGACTACAGAACATCTCCCCCTCCTCATCCCCAAAACATAAAGGGTGGTGTTCTGTAGTCCAGTAGTGGGGAACTCAGGTAGGCTGACCACACTGCTTAAGATTTCCATGCGGCAGAGGCAGCGTTTTAGGCTCAAATGGGGATTTAAAGGAAAGTACAGGTTCAGGTGTAATAAGGTATTAGTCTTTGAGAATGTGAATTATTAAGGCATGACTAGGGGCGGACTGACAACTCATGGGGCCCCCGGGCAATAGGGGATCATGGGGCCCCTGTGTCCTTGACCAAACTCAAAAAAGCCTATGAAAAAGGTACCAGGGGCATCTCATGGGGCCCCCTACTGACCCCGGGCCCTCAGGCAGTGCCCGAGTTTAAATATGGTCAGTCCGCCCCTGGGCATGACACATTTCAGGTAAGGGTCATTTCACACTGCTACAGTATGGCTGCAGCGCGGATGTACATGCGGTTTTTGTACTGTTACCTGTGGTTTCCCATAGACTTTCTGCAATGTATTTTGTCCTGTGTTTTTTGCTCATTTTCTGAAAGATCACAGAAATTCCTGCATGCTGCATCTTTGGTGAGCTTTCAGAAAATGTGCCAAAAATCCGGGACGTGATAGAAAGTCTACGAGAAACTATGGGTAACCCGCAGGAAAACCGCATGTACACCCGCACTGCAGCACAAAGACACCAAATGAAACATCACAAACTCTGCACAGTGTAGTAAATCGTTAAAAACGTGTATATTAAGATCAACAAAACTGCACTCAAATCTCTGGCGGGGGAGCGTAGCGACACTGGGAACCTCGAGATGGGAGCCGGCAATTTCCAACGATAACCACGCAGCCTTGGCCACAGGAATGGAGAGGAAGAGGTGAGAACCAAGCGCCAACCACAGCACAGCAGTGCAAAACGGTCCTAAGAAAATATTTATTTAAAAAATAAAAAGTTATTAACAAGCAAAAAAACTATTTATATTATATATACACACACACACACACACTCATCTCTGTTACTCTGCTGTCTCCTCCAATCAGTATGTTCTTTGTTAGTCCATGAGCACTAAAACTCAACTGACTTATAATGCTGCTTCCACCGCCCCCAGTCTGAGCTCTGCTGTACAGAGGCTGTGAGAGGCTGACACCAGGTCAGACGTCAGTACTTAGGTTTTGGTATTTAAAAAAAATTATGCATTTAGGTGTTCAGCTTCAAATAAATGTCTAAACATCTACATGGCTTGTCCAGACAATTTACAGTCATTATCCCTCTGATAGGGCTCTTTCACATTGGCTGTAATGCTTACCACCCTCTGAAAAGTGATTTGAGGTAGACTGCTTTTTAGAAGGCGTTTTAGTAGCAGCTGTCAGGGTTTTTTTTTTTTTTACTTTGCTTTAAATTGCAGCATGACGGTATTACATTGCGGGACCACTCTGCAAGT
This sequence comes from Staurois parvus, assembly GCF_062004578.1. Taxonomy (NCBI): domain Eukaryota; kingdom Metazoa; phylum Chordata; class Amphibia; order Anura; family Ranidae; genus Staurois; species Staurois parvus. Next base: position 12,245 of record NW_028319347.1, read on the forward strand.
GTTTGGCTCACGGTTGTGGCCTTCTTGATCTCAATGGGCAAGTCTCTCAGGCGATGCTGCCTGTCAAACTCTGAAGCCCAAGTTTAAATTGTTGATCCTGCTATTCTCTATCTTCCCCATCTGTCCATGTCCCCAGTACAGTTGGGGATTTTGCAGAGCAGTGTTGGCAGCTTCTGCACATGCTCAGTTTTCAATGAGTTTCTATGCTGAGAGCGGACACTCGCTCCGCTCCCCTTCTTGTCCTGACCCGGAAGTGACGTTATGAAGTCACTCCCAGGTCCCTACTGAAAGATTTCCTGGCCATCGAGGCCCAGACAGAATGTAATGCAGTGTGATGTGCAAACATTTTGAGCCCCCCACATATACGCACGTACAAACGTAAAAGCACACGCTGGGGCGCCTACGCATGAAAACACGTTTCATATCGCCACGCATGCCAGAATGAGAGCAATAATTCTAGTACCTGACCTCCTCCGTAACACCAAACTGATGACCTATAAGGGGCTTTAAGAGCATCACCTATAGAAAATATAGGGTACTAAAGTTTGTTGCCATTTCACAAGGGCACGCAAATTCAAGGTTTGACATATTGGATATCTGCTTACTCCGTGCAACATCATCTTCTATAGTTTACAAAAAAAAAATTGGGGAATTTATTGCTTTTTTTGTGCCCTAAAATTAAGTGTATTTTTTCACTTAAATTTTGCGTTTCCTAGACCTTTGTGGTAATATCGTGTGACATAAAATATTGGAACTACCATTATTGTGTTCTCTAGGGTCTCTGCTTTCAGAAAATATGTCATGTTTTTGGGGGTTTATGTAGTCTTCAGGCCTAAAATGATTTCTTAAACGGGTGCAAAAAATAACGCAAAAAGGGCTCTGGCAGTGAGAGGGATAAAGGATAAGCCTGACACTCCCCTATCCTGATGAGCACCCAATCGGTGCTCATTACACTGCAAGGTCTCTACCCTCCCTGCTAGTTCCCGGGTGCGGTGCTGGAGACAGGGGAGGGGAGGAGGAGATAAAACAGCGCAATGTTAACATTATTACACGTTTAAGTCGCCATAAAGCCCCTTTTGTTTTTAAAAGCCCCAGATTTAAATACAGTTTTGTTTAAAATGTATTTTTTTTATCTGGACAAGTAGATTGTCATGAGGGACAACTAGATTGGGACCTCGATTTTGTCCTTGGAAAAGTAGCTTTTTAAAAAATTTCCACACCCGATTAGAGTTTTCATATGTGCTGAGTATACCTGTAATTCTTCAGTAGAAACAAATGGCAACCACCCCAATCTACTGTATAACTGGCCTTTGCAGCGATGAGCACATGGAAGGGTGACGCATGTTAAACCGCAACAAAGAAACATTTATAGAGCTAGGACTGCAGTACACTGGGGTGCCATGAAGTGGCGCCGCAGCTTAGGCATGTATGTGCAAATGTGTGCAAACTAAACCCCTGGTTTTAACGTGAACTGTTAGACAGGACAAATCAGTTTGTTGCAGGCTGGCTGGTAAGTAAGCCGGGAATTTTTCTTTGTTGTTGTTGGACATGTGTCACCCTTCCATGTACTCCTCGCTGCAAAGGCCAGTTATAGGTTGCGGTGGTTGCCATTTGCTTTAACTATTGGTTAATTGGTGCAAACTTAAAAAAACAATTGTTCTCTCTGGTGACTGTACACACCTGATCGCGCGAACAGGAACCATAAAGAAAAATAGATTTTTTTAAGTTCGAGTGTTTTTGGAGCTTCAAACTACAAAACGCTCAAGTGTGAATGGAGCCTAAAAGGAGGGGTGGGCTCCCTCCAGGCATACCTGCCCTTAACTTCTCCATTGGTAAATATGTGCTCCAACTTTGGAGGCTCTCAAAATTCATAGGACTGAAGTACACTGGGGTACCGTGAAGTGGTCGCTGCAGCTTATGCATATATTTGCAAATGTGTGCAAACTAAACCCCTGCTTTTAATGTAAACTGTTAGACAGGAGGACATATTGGTTTGTTGCAGGCTGGCTGGTAAGTGAGCCGGGAATTTTTCTTTGTTAACAGGTAAAGCAACAACAACGTTCTTGGAACAACTAGCAATTGATTTTTTTCATCTGGCCGCTACCAAATGTCTGTTTTTATTTCTAGGGTGGTTATACGGGCCCAATAAATGCAATGTACGGCTCAAATCGCCCCACACAGACATCGCATGTGATTTGCACAGGAATGTGGTGCGGTTCCTGTGTGAATCACATGCGATGTGCCGCACCGCATTAGTGTGAACCGGGGCTTGGCAACATCTGTCATGAACCTTACTACATAGGTGGCCTGTGGTGTAGGCACGAAGGTCTATGTGCAGATATAGATAATTATCTGAGACTTCAGGTTTGCTTTGTTACACTTGCATTAAAAACATATAATACACTGTACCTGTTTCTTGGAGATAACCAATTTCTCTACCGGATGTGGCTTTTTGAAGATCTGGATCTTCTCTTTGAAATGAACCTGGGATTTGATGACTAGAGCCTTGTGAATCCAACCATTATCTGCAATAAAGCATCAGGAACATCGAACACAGTTGTCCAAACACTGAAAGACTTAGGTAGTCCATAGATTATTCTGTTTGAATGAAAAAAAAAAAAAAAAAAGGACTCGATTCCTCCATCCATACATTCGAGGTGGATGGGGGAATCCTTCTCACTAAGCCTTTGTATTTCGACAGCAAGGAGACTTCCCTCCTATAGCTGGCAGCACTGATCAAGCGGAAATTTTTCAACAGGGCGGTTGTGCAAAAGTCAGTTGGTAGATCGACTTCTGTAAGACCACCCTGCCCACACATTATTATTTATTACAGGTACTTGTATAGCGCCATCAATTTACGCAGCGCTTTACATATATATTGTACACTCACATCAGTTCCTAACCCTCAAGGGGTGTACAATCTAAGGTCCCTAACTCACATTCATACATACACATACTAGGGACAATTTAGACAGGAGCCAATTAACCTACCAGCATGTCTTTGGAGTGTGGGAGGAAACCGGAGTACCCGGAGGAAACCCACGCAGGCACAGGGAGAACATGTAAACTCCAGGCAGGTGATGCCGTGGTTGGAATTCGAACCAACGACCCGAGTACTGCCAGGCAGAAGTGCTAACCATTTAGCCACTGTGCTGCCCGATGGATTGAAATTCGGTCAATCCCTGCTGCTCCAGCCAAATTTCTATCTACGTATGGCTAGCCACACACTGACTGAAATTCAAACACTTCGGCAGGGTCCAGGAGAAATATAAGCAGTGTGTAACTTCCCCTTTACATAAGTCGATCATTTGACTTCTGTCAAAGGGACACTTTGGGGGGATTCCTCCATCCACCTCGTTTGTGTGGATGGAAAAATCTGTTGGTTGACAGCGTATGCCACCATGGCTATGCCACCTGTTTTACCTCCTCTCCGGCAAAGCAATCAAGGCAATCCAGCTGATTCCTGAATGGGAGGGTCTATGTTCACTATAACCACCTGAGAAAATCTCAGTGTTTGACAGAGATAGACAAGCCTTGGGGAGTATCTAACCAGAAATGAAATTCCCTTTGCAGGGGATGCCTTGGATGTTTCTGGTATCTTAGTGCAGCAGACGTCTGGGAAAATCAGTAATCCAATCACATAAGCAATAAATGACATTCTGGGGGGGAGTTCATATACCAGCATTGTATAGAATGCCTCCAGGTTTTTACAATTGTTAGAAAATTGCAGCAGTTGAAGATTAAAATGGAAACTTAATGTTTAATAACATTAAAGTGATTCTAAAAGATTGTAAGCTCCGAGGATCAGGCCCTCCTTTCCCTCTTGTATTGAACTGTATTGATGCTGTATTGTCTCCCGTTATATTGTAAAGATCCGAGCAAACTGTTGGCGCTATATAAATCCTGTATAATAATAATAAAAGCAAAAAATTTTTTAAAATAAAAAAAAAAAAACATGATACTTACCTGCTCTGTGTAATGATTTTGCACAGAACAGCTCCGATCCTTTTCTTTTTGGGTCCCCCGCCAGCACCCCTGGCCCCTTCTCCCCGCCAAGTGCCCCCAATAGACAGCCTCTTGCTATGACGGCACTTGAGCAGGCTCACTCCTGAGCCGCGCTGTGTCAGCCCATTCACACACGACTGTGGCTCGGCCTTGCCCCCCGCTCTCTCATCATTGTCTCACTGACTGTGACAGCAGCAGGGGCCAATAGCTCCTGCTGCCCTGTGAGCCAATGAGGAGAGAGAGACACCGGAAAGCTCTCGTGCACATTGCTGGACCGAGATGGGGCTCAGGCAGGGGCGGACTGACCATTTGGAAACTCGGGCACTGCCGAGGGCCCGGGGTCAGTAGGGGGCCCCATGAAATGCCCCTGGTACCTTTTTCATAGGCTTTTTTGAGTTTGCTTTTATATGCCAAATTATTATTTTTTTTAACAAAAGAGGAATTTCCCTTTAAAAAAATTAAAATCCTGAGAATCAGGCTGGTGCAGTGCGGATTGTCTGTGTACAGTATGTGATGTACTGGACTCTAGTGCCTAGTCAGGTATGACCGCATTCCTCGGTTTACAGACAGTAGGCCCGCCTAGAGAATCTGCCTTTCCATACACACATAGGACCATGTCTTCCTGAAGATCCACAAGCACTGCCCTAATCATTAAAAGGACTTATCCCTGACAACCTCTGGTCTTCTACATGTTCATATTATGGAATCATGTCATACAGGTCCATCATCTAGGCTGGAATACTTTGTTCTTCTAATCCATGATCTGTAGGTTCCATCACCACTAACGGATTGACTGACATCTCAGCAAAGGTGAGTGCATGCAAAATCTCCTAATCCTTTCACCTCCAGTCACTGACCACCCTCCATGCAATTGTCATTTTCTTTTGTTCTAACAATTTGTTGTTCTGTAAGGAACAGAACACGAATACTTAGACATGTGCACAACAGAAATTTTTGTTTCTTTTCAGATGAATTTGTTAATTGAAGAATTTTGTTTCGTCATATTGTTATGTTGAACTTATTTGTTTTCAGAATTGGTTTCATATCTTCTGCATTCATATTGTATATTTGTTGGCCTGGGTGGATTACAAGAATTTTGCAGTTTTTCCGTAAGACTGCTACATATTAGATATAATATCGATCTGGATGGATTTGAATCAGAAAGAATTGATATTTTCAGACCCTATTCAACCCACCAAGAGAAATGGCATGAGCCGATCGGAAAATACTGACTGGCATCATATACACCTGAATTAACGAATGGAACAAAATTCAGATCCATTCATTATCTGAATTTGAATCAGGGTGGATAAAAATCAATGATATTTTTAAAAAAATGTAAAAAAAAAAATCGGATTTTTTTTTATTTAAATCGGATTTTTTTAAATAAAATGCTTTTTGCGGAAAATATATTACCATCCAAAGGTTATTCCATCATGAAATAAAGATTAGTTCTTTAATTATGTAGAATAAGGCTGTATAGGTTTAATTTGTTTGGTGAATAAATCCCATGAATCCATTCACAATGTCATGATCTTCCAGAGGTTTCTGTAAGATTATTGGGCAGTTTCTCTGCCTACAAGATATTATCACAGATGTTGGTTTACTTTTGCAGTTCTCAAAACTGAATGTGACTCAGCGGAGATCACAGGCCTCTTCTTCACAGCAAAAATGTTATAACATGAACAGAGTTAAGAAAAAGACCTTCATCCTAACTTCTACAAACCTATGAATACAGAATCAACCCCTTCAGTGCTAAGTTTCAAGAAGTTCAGTGAATAGAAGAGAAACAATATTTTTCTGATTGTTTGGAGTGGAATAGATCTGCACAAGAAGAAAGGACACTAAGGGGTTTATTTACTAAAGCTGGAGAGTGCAAAATCAGACTCACTTCCGCATAGAAACCAATCAGCTTCCAGGTTTCATTGCCAAAGCTTCATTGAACAAGCTGAGGTTAGAAGCTGATTGGTTTCTATGCAGAAGGGAGTCTGATTTTGGACTCTCCAGCTTTAGTAAATAAACCCCTAAGTGTGAGGAGGGAGGGGCTGACAGTCTAAGTTTCTTAAAATATATATATTTTGTGTAGCCAAATTAGTTACCAAACATGGATGTTTAAGCAAATCACATATGCTGGAATGTTATTGTTTCAGTTGAATAAATCTATTTAAATTGTTATTATTAAGGTAATGATTATTTTTCTCCTTCCTAAGTACAACAGAAAAGTTGTCCAAATATGAATGATTAACCTATTAAACTGGGGATAAAAAAACTAATATGAAAAGTTGTTATTCTCAAAATCTTCATCTACTTGTATATTAAAGTTATACCAGCAAGAATTAGTCTTTATGTGGAAAACTAGGATTTACATCAAACCTTACTGACTAGTGATTTAAATCGTGATTTAAATCAAATCCACTCTGATTTGAATGATCGAACAAATGCGAAAAATGAATTTCCCCATGGGCCTGAACTACTATCGCATCATGTGACATCATCCGAATGAAACAAATGCATTCATTATGGGCAGCACAGTGGCTAAATGGTTAGCACTTCCGCCTGGCAGTACTAAGGTCATTGGTTTGTATCCCAGCCATGGCATCACCTGCCTTGAGTTTGCATGTTCTCCCTGTGCCTGCGTGGGTTTCCTCCGCGTACTCCGGTTTCCTCCCACACTCCAAAGACATGCTGGTAGGTTAATTGGCTCCTGCCTAAATTGGCTCTAGTATGTGTATGTATGAATGTGAGTTAGGGACCTTAGATTGTACACCCCTTGAGGGTTAGGGACTGATGTGAATGTAAAATATATATGTAAAGTGCTGCGTAAATGGATGGCGCTATATAAGTACCTGAAATAAATAATAATTTCGTTATAAGTTTTTTCAGATTCATTTACATTTATTACTATGTTCATTTGGAGACGCGTATACATACGAATGTCCAAAAATGAAATTTTTCCCAAAAAACTAATTGTAACGAAACGCACATATCTACTAATACTCTACAGCAGGGTTTCTCAACCAGGGTTCCATGGAACTCTAGGGTTCCTCCAGAGGTAGCTAGGGGTTCCTTGAGAAATGTCTGCCACTCAGATAAGATCCCACTGATACTATTGATCTTAATAGCAATCTCAATGACCACAAGTGTAAGGAGCATTCTTCCCAATGACTATCAGCAGAGACATACATACAGAAGTCCCAATTGCGACCTGGTCCCATGCTCCAGGGGCCCGTGCGGCTCCCCTGTACACCTGGAGAGGCGGGGGCAGCATATAGAGAAACAGATCCCCTCCATTTTTCCCCTGCAGCCGCTGAAAGGTTGCAGAAGGAAAATGAAGGATATGGGATCCTCTACATGCCCCACTTATCTACCTCCTGCTGTAATCGGGCTCCTGTGTTCTCCATCGGACACCCTCATCCCCTGCAGCACTACCGGGTCCCCCTCTCCCGCCGATTGCTGCGGGGGATCTGTCAAGATGAAGAAGGGGGAAGGGTAGCGGTAAATGTGTCATTTACTGGTCCCTTCTTTGTCTTCATTATTAGTCAGTAATCCATATCGATCACCAACTCTGTTCATTCAAACTGTGTTTCCTATGCTTCAGTTTATGAATGAATGAGAAGCTCTGTACTGAACTATTCCTGTCCATTCATTCTGCACAGCTAAGGCTACAGAGATGGACATTGAGGGCTGAGTCTTTAATGTCCTTTTTCTGTCTCAAAGGTGAAACATCAGAGGTATGTCAGACCCCTAAGATCTCACCAAAGCCCCCCAACGGGGATCCTAAAAAATTGAACAAAATAAAGTAAAATATAAAAAAACTACTGACACCCATGGCGGAACAATCAGTCACACTTGCGACTGGTCCTGGCATTCCCCCACCGTGAGGTGGGACTGACTGGGGGTCAGCGGGCCCCTTTATGGTTTCTTGCAGGTTCTAGTTACTCCTCTATCAGACTAAGGTATCATGAGCTGTAGATATAGTCATTTTAAGCAGGGGTTCCCTTAGATTGGAACGTTATTTCAAGATCTCCTTTGTGTTGAAAAGGTCAAGAAAGGCTGCTCTATAGACCAACCTTTCACTTTGGCCCAATTCAGATTTTTACTGCAGTCATGATCGCCTTCAAACAAACAATTGCTAAAACCTAGAAAACTCCTAAACTGCTTACAAAAACCAAGCATAGGGTTACCCAAGCAAAATCAAGGTCATAATTCAAGACAAAATCTGCACATTTGGCAACCATGTAAGGATAATTACCTTCTACCAGGCTTTGACTCCTCACTTTTTGAGCCATGATTTGTTCCCTTCATGGCAGGTCCCACCACCTCCTACCTATAACAGCCTTTCATTGTTGTCCTCCAGGAACCCTCATCCACCCTCTTCCTCTTGAATCCTCCCTCCCGTTCCCAACCCCCAAACCCTTCACTACCTTCTCTTTTCTAGTTGACCCATTGTTATGGCAGTGCTATAATGTACAGAACATTTTGTGCACACTTTGCATGTGAACACTCTGGGTTTCCTTTGTTTAGACAGCTGGTGGAACTCATGATTTTCCACAGATTAATGCACTCACAGCCAGGCGCACTTTCACTGGCTCGAAGGAACAGTCTAGGGGTGTTTTTAGGGGTTTTATTGAAACGTTGGATGGGTAAAGGGCGCATGGGATACTCCCAAAACTGATGAAGTGTACACTTGGAAGACTCTTCTCTTGCTTGCTCAACTGTACAAAAATGTCCCACAGAATCTCTAGTGCTGACGGTGACTATGACTTCACACAGTCACCGACTCTGCAGCACAGGGGTCATCTACTCACGGTTGCCTCCTTTCGATATCCATCAGGCTCCGCTCAGTGAAGGAGACACAGACTCACACCACCATAGGACAGCTGGACATTTTCACCCAACTTCCTCTTTCTTGGGACCCAAACTGAGTTCAAGACTAAGCTTGTGAAAAGGCCACCCAGCTAAGGGTTAGCTGGGACCCCAAAGTCTTCTTAGTGGCACTTTTAGGCTTCAAGCCCCTGCACAGGGGTCTCCGTTATCAAGACTGGACCCAGGAACTCTACTGCTCCTGTCTCAGGTCCCCACTATTTATGGGCTCTCCACCCACGTATTGGGCACACCTCCTCACGGATTGGCTGAAGTCTCATAAAAATTTAGACTGATTACTCTGTTACTCCTCCCCTTATTCTAGAATCCTCTAAAATATAGGGGAAAGCAATCAGAGCAGCAGCCTGTGAGACACTGAGCAGGCCTGAACAATCACCCCCTTGCTCCACTGATTACAAAGGAGCCAACTAAATTTACCTAATAACCTACACTGCTCCAGGAGGGTGTTACATTTGTACTTATGATCTTTGAATGACTTGACCTATGTGATGCTCTTTTACTTGAGCTAGCACTAACATTTTTTAACAAATTGAGCAAAAATACTTCCAGAGAATGCCAGCAAAGATAAAAACCCAACTTTGGAAAATTTAAAAATTAACTGTTCTTTAAGGCTGGGGGAGAATTTTTTGCACTTTACCTTACAAGATACTCTACTCCCTTGGGAGATGTGCTCCTGCATGCTCCGGCAGAGGAATGTCCCTTGGCGTCATCATGCTAAATGCAGGGCTATGAGCTCTGCATTGGTCTTCATGATGTCAGGTCCTGCTGGATCATAGGGGAGAATACACTGCAGAGACTGGTCTAGGAGCCCAGAGGAGCAGAGGATCAGGTAAGTATATTATATATCCCCCCCCCCCGACCTATAAAAGCAATTAACCCTCCTAAAGCAGATGCAGCCCCACTGCAAGGGATAATTTTAAAGTTTCCCAGAGTCGGGCTTTAATTGCAAACATAGGGAAGACTGTTACTTTACATTGGTGCTAAATAGGAATAATATCTCCCTTACAGTAATGGAAAGAATTCCCCAATTACAGGCAACCAAAAAGAATATTGGATTCAATTGGCTCTGCAAAGTGACATTGGCCCCAGAACTATTCAGGCACCATTGGATGGGAGGTCAATCAACCACAGCTCAAGGAACCCCTAGCAACCTCTGGAGCAGGGGTAGGCAACCTGCGGCTCTCCAGCTGTTGTAGGACTACAAGTTCCATCATGCCTCTGCAAGTCATAGCTGTAACTGTCAGTTTTCTAATGTTGCAATGCCTCATGGGAAATGTAGTTCCACAACAGCTAGAGAGCCGCAGGTTGCCTACCCCTGCTCTGGAGGAACCCTGGTTGAGAATGACTGCTACTGAGTGTAGTTGTGTCTCAGGGACTGTGTCAGTATCCTTTGTCGCTAGGAGGCAGTTGGTGCTATTGGCTGCGGTTGCTGCACAGGGCCGACATCTTTATATAAAACGTGTAATTATGGGGTGTTGCCACCAAAAGCGTATTTACCACAAGGCAAACAAGGCATTTGCCTATGTCACAAATCGAAGAGAGAGACCACAGCGGCGCCACGCTAAATGTAGACTTTAAAAGCAGGCAAATGTAATGATTTAAAACATGCAAGTGTAGAATAAAAGCAGGAATCTCAGGTAAAATAGGTCCAGTGATGCTTATAGTCCTCTGCTGTCCTCATCACCGTCCCCACCGCTCTGGTGGTTTCCAGGGCTAATAGATCTAATAGCATCTAAGGAAATATAACTGGGATTACCGTATTTTTCGCTCCATAAGACGCACTTTTTTTTCCCCCCAAAAAAGGGGGGAAAATGTCAGTGCGTTTAATGGAGCGAATTGTAAAGTGGCCAGTCCGGTATTTCTGCCGCCACCATGTCAGAATATATGGCCGGCCGCTTAGCTCTTCTCTGCTGCAGGACCTTACCAGTTCCTCGCTCCAGCGCTGCAGTCTTCCCGCGGCAGCATCTGTGACAGCCGGGTGCCCACTGCGCATGCGCGAGTAGTGCGGCGCTTTGTGAATGGTCCGGTGTCTTCTGGAACACATGACAGGTCCCAGAAGGCTCCGGGCCATTCACAAAGCGCAGCGCTTCTCGCACATGCGCAGTGGGCACCCGGCTGTCACAGAAGCCGCCGCGGGAAGAAGAAGGAAGGACAACTCCGCGGAAGTGGGAGCGGGTACCTGTCAAATTCAGGTACCCACTCCCCCTCCCTCCCCAAAGGTACGCAGTCTCTGGTCATCTCCTGTACTGTCTGCAGTCTCTGGTTATCCCCTGCACTGTCTGCAGTCTCTGGCCATCTGTGCTATGTCTGCAGTCTCTGGTCATCTCCTGTACTATGTCTGCAGTCTCTGGTCTTCTGTACTATGTCTGCAGTCTCTGGTCATCTCCTGTGCTGTCCGCAGTCTCTGGTCATCTCCTGCACTGTGTCCGCAGTCTCTGGTCATCTCCTGTACTATGTCTGCAGTCTCTGGTCATCTGTACTATGTCCACAGTCTCTGGTCATTCCCTGTACTGTGTCTGCAGTCTCTGGCCATCTCCTGTACTATGTCCGCAGTCTCTGGTCATCTCCTGTACTGTGTCCACAGTCTCTGGTCATCTCCTGTACTGTGTCCGCAGTCTCTGGTCATCTCCTGTACTGTGTCCACAGTCTCTGGTCATCCCCTGTACTATGTCCGCAGTCTCTGGTCATCCCCTGTACTGTCCGCAGTCTCTGGTCATCCCCTGTACTGTGTCCACAGTCTCTGGTCATCCCCTGTACTGTCCGCAGTCTCTGGTCATCCCCTGTACTATGTCCGCAGTCTCTGGTCATCCCCTGTACTATGTCCGCAGTCTCTGGTCATCCCCTGTACTATGTCCACAGTCTCTGGTCATCTCCTGTACTATGTCTGCAGTCTCTGGTCATCCCCTGTACTGTGTCTGCAGTCCATTGGTTCAGAATATTTTTTTTCTTGTTTTTCTCCTCTAAAACCTAGGTGCATCTTATGGTCAGGTGCGTCTTATGGAGTGAAAAATACGGTATATAAATGAAGCTGTAACTGATGGCGTGTGTATATTAAATTATCCGAAAGCAGCATTCGCTCACTAGGATGTTACAGAAATTGTGAAATGAGCGAATGCTGCTTTTGGATAATTTAATATACACGCCATCAGTTACAGCTTCATTTATATAATCCCATTTATATTCCCTTAGATGCTATTAGATCTATTGGATCATATCCCTCACATTCCTATTTTTCCTGTTCTAATTCTTTGGGGTCTCATCATGCCATTGCTCTGATTTTTATGTTGTTTCCATTTCAATTTCCACAGGACCCTTATGGTCTGTTATGTTTACAGCCCCCCTCTCTTGATAATGTTACCGCCCCTTTATGAAAGCTTCTTGTTTGAAAACTTTGATTGTAAATATCTCATATATCTTTTTAAATATTTTATTGCTGCATGTCCATAGTCATGTACACTATAACCATCTGATCACCTGAGTGCATATAGTACATTTCATCTGATGTTGCATTATAGGCGGGTCTGCGGTCTTATCCTCCTCCCATCCTCACTGCCCATATAAGCCTCAACCATGATGGCTGTCGGATCGGCCTGAGGAAGGAGCATGCATGCTCCGAACGCGCACCATATTTGGAGTTCCGGTCATGAGTGACGCCATCATCTACAGCCTCCCTGCGCCCTTCTGCCACCCCAAGCCCGGGAAACCACCAGAGCGGTGGGGACGGTGATGAGGACAGCAGAGGACTATCAGCATCACCGGACCTATTTTACCTGAGATTCCTGCTTTTATCCTACACTTGCATGTTATAAATCATTACATTTGCCTGCTTTTAAAGTCTACATTTAGCGTGGCGCCGCTGTGGTCTCTCTTCTATTTGTGACATAGGCAAATGCCTTGTTTGCCTTGTGGTAAATATGTCGTTGGTGGCCACATCCCATAATTACACATTTATATAAAGATGTCGGCCCTGTGCAGCGACCGCAGCCAATAGCACCAACTGCCTCCTAGCGACAAAGGATACCAGGCTTGAACCGTCTGCTCCCTAGCACTTCCCGCTAGTGTCCTTCACTGAGAAGGAGGCAGGCGGCTCCAACAGAATGCATCTGCACCATGTGCTAAGTGGATGTAAAGCACAAACACTAGCCTCCGAATGTGGAATTTGGCCATTTTTTATGGATCTGAATGCTGCTTTAGAATATGTGTCTAAAAGCTGCCATGTGTATGGAAACATTGCCTATGGTACAGCGGAGTTCAGATCCATTAAATAAAAAAAAAAAAAAAAGATATGTGGATCATAATGCAGTGTTTTGTGCGCATGTGCATCAGGCCTTACGGTAAAAAAGAAGAAAGTTTTAAATGGCCTTTAACCACTTCCCGACCTGCCGTTGTATATAAACGGTGGCAGTGCAGGGTCGGGTGGCCGTTTATAAAAGGCCTCTCTGCACCCTGCTTGTGCCCGCTCACTGGTAGCGCGCAGCACCGCGATCCGGTGCCCGCTGTTTCCTCCGGACACAGTGAAACACCGATCGTCGGACGGAACCTCTGTACGAGGTCCCGATCATGTGATCACTGATCGGCCAATCAGTGATAACATGCAAAGTAGCAAGCAAGATGTCACTTGTGACATCATTGCTTACTACGTGTGAATTCTGTGAATGATCACAGAGATCACATGGTACAGGGCTATTCACAACAGCCTTGTACCATGTGACAAGCTGTGACCAATCACAGCTCACTCCGTATTTCTCAATGACTGCAAGAATGCAGACAGAGAGAAAGAGAAATGATTGCTTTTACATCCTATATGGGTGTAAAAGCAATCAGCGTAAAAAAAAAAAAAAAAAAAAAAAAAAAATCTTCATCACCCCCCACAAGTAGTACAGTGTCACCATGGTGACACTGTACTGCTAGGGTGACAGTATGTAGAAAAATAAAAATGAAAACTAATAATATAAAAAAATAAAATAAAAATGTAAAAAAAAAATATTTAAAAATTATAATTTTTGGTTATAAACTAATTTGGATTTTTTTTTTTTACTAAAAAGATAACGGAATAAATTTTGGCCAAGATTTATGATGAAATATTATTTATTTGCAAAATTTAAAAAAAAAAAACACTTTTTTTCAAAATTTTTGGACATAATCATTTACATAGCAAAAAAAATAAAAATCCCAGCAGTGAATAAATACCACCAAAATAAAGCTTTATCTGTCTCAAAAAAATGGTAAAAAATTCATTTGGGTACAGTGTGGCATGACCGCGCAATTGTCATTCAAAGTGTGTAGCGCTGAAAGCTGAAAATTGCCCTGGTCAGGAAGGGGGTAAAAGTGTCCGGACAGGAAGTGGTTAACCCCTTCCATACAAGCCCTTTAACTGGGCTAATATGCCTGGGGAGGAGGTAAGGTCTCCCTGATCACTGTGATTGGCTGTTATAGTGGTCACATGATCAGGAACCAGTCCTGCCGGCTCCTGGTCATTACTAGAGACTAGGAGTTGTCTTTGGTCTCTGTGCTGGGTTCTCTGAAGTAATCATGCTCTCAGTATAGCAACCTATGCTGCCAATGGACGCATATCTGCAGTGTATGGGCGTTTACGTATTTGGCGTCACACATTCTGCGTTACGCAGATAGCAACAGCTAATGTAGTGCACTTAAAAAAAAAAAAAGACTGCAGTTCTCTGTCAAGGTGTAGATAACATCAATCCCTGCCCCCGACACATCGACACTATGCTGTCACAACACAACTGAGGACACCCAGCAATAGTAATAGCAAAAATGGAAATATAAACAGAACACCTACAACAGCAACACTAAGACTTAAAGTGGAGTTCCACTAACCCTGTCAAAAAATAAAAGTCAGCAGCTACAAAAACAGCCACTCACCTGTCCCTCGGTCCCGTGGTGTGTCCCCCGCAGCCCATTACACCGGCCATCCTTGCAGCTTCACAGTCGAGTACCCACTGCACATGCACAAGAAGCGCTGCACTTCATGAATGGCCCTGTAGTCTTCTGGGACCGGTCATGTGTCCCAAAAGACTACAGGAAGGGAGGACAACTTCCGCTTCCGGTCACCTAGGCGATTGGACCGGAAGTGGGAGCGGGTACCTGTCAAAGTCACCCCCCAAAGGTGCCAATCCTTATTAGGGAGCGGGGGAGCAGTCCTTAAGGCGGAACGTCCCCTTTTAAGTGGAGCTCCACTTTAAGCTGGCCAAACATGTTTATTCCACTTACATTCAGCTCTCAGGCTAAAGAAAAAAAAATGTAATTCCTCCATCCACTCTAAATAGCATGGATGGGTGAACTTGCCACTATCAGCTCTTGTATCCTGACAGTCAGCAGCCACAGCTGTCAGAATACCCAAACACTAACTATAGATTAATTGCCAGTCACGAAGAATAATAAAAATTATTCCTGCGCCAAAAACTACAAAATCTAAACTGCTGCTGTGCAAATTGTGAAAAAACACAAACAATAAGAGATAAAAATAAACAGCGCAAAAATAGATTTCTAAATCCACTCATAAAAAATTATTATATAAAGTGCATAAATCAATAGTGAGTATCCTCAATTATATTGTTATAAAACACCAAAAGGCAATATTACACTATTTGAGATTTCTTTCTCCTGGTTGAACGGTGGAGCCTATTGGGATGGTGAAGAATTCTATAGAGTGGATGCTACAGAGGGTTTAGGATCCCTTTAAAATTCCCTAATGGCTTCTCACTCCCCAAGTTCTGGTGAGTGCATTTGATGTTGGTTTTTGCACGGGTGGAAGGTGGAAGTTTTTCTTTATATTTGAAGAATTTCTGGAATTTTTGATCTTTATTACACATGGACTTTTGGTGTTTTATAACAATATAATTGAGGATACACACTATTGATTTATGCACTTTATATAATAATTTTTTATGAGTGGATTTAGAAATCTATTTTTGCGCTGTTTATTTATAACTAATTGCCAGTCACGGTTTGGCCAAATTTTTCCACCCAGCTTCTTTGATTTTGGCTTCAGGTGGTGTCAGGAGGGCCACCCATGGCTTGAAAACATTTGACAAAAATTCAAGCCATGTATGGTCGGCTTAAACTTTTTCCAAAGGTCCAGAGATGAGACAAATCCTTCTATATAAGTTGTACCCATTTATCTGTAGTCTTCCCTTGTCCACAGCTGTCAAAGTGCTGCATTTATAAAGTTTGTCTGAGAGTTTAGAAAAAAAGGTGTGGAGAACTGAAGTTACACTCTGCAGAGCTCAGTGGGGAGAACTCTGAGAGCTGATTGGAGAGAAGGGACACACCCCTCTCCACACAGCTCACAGGAACACAGCTGAGACTGTCAATCTGCTGGAGGTCCCCCCCGTCACCATTTCTCTCATGGTGTCAGGAGAACTTGTCAGGAATGACTCATGCTGATAGCAGAGGAATGACGCAGCAGACAGAGATGACACTTTGTGCTCTTAATTGAGACAAGAACATACTATAGAGGGATATTCTTTGTTCATATTTCATGTCTGAGGCTTACAATCACTTTAACTTTACGAATGCTTAGCGCGATTTGTCAACCTGTCAATATAACAGGTTATGTCACTTACCTTGCTTGTTAAAAGTTTAAAACGTTTTTGAAGGTCATGTCTGGAAGGAATGAGGACTGAGTGAGATCTATTGTGTTTCGGCCATGAGGTGAATACATAGAATACTGTAAAGATAAAAGCAGAAAGACTGAGGTGCTATGAAGTCTTAGACGGCTGTTTTTGACTATTGTAGATTTGGCATCACCATGAGGAAGAGGACAATGAACGAGCTATGCCTTCATATGGGATGCTTAGAATGGACGGAGGAAGAGGCCAGTATGGATCTCTTACAACAAAGGAGGTAAAACTGTCCCTAAATATTTTCTGAGGTGTGTAAAGTAGGGGTCTTCAAACTTTCTAAACAAAGGACCAGTTTAAAGGCCTACTGTAGGTGGATTGGACTGCGGCCAGTGAAGTAAAAAAAAAGGCCTGGGCATCAGTGGGAATAGAAAATGTCTCAGGCTTGGTGGTCAGTGGGAGTAAAAAATGACAAAGTCTATATTCAGTAGGATGGGGAATAGAGTCCCATCATTAGTATTATTAGGAGAATTAGTGCCCCATTATTGGTACTAGTGGGGGAATAATGCCCTGTCATTGGTGTCAGTGGGAGGAATAGTGCCCCATCATTGGTATTAGTGGGAGGAATAGTGCCCCGTCATTGGTGTCAGTGGGGGGAATAGTGTCCCATCATTGGTATTAGTGGGAGGAATAGTGCCCCATCATTGGTATCAGTGGGAGGAATAGTGCCCCATCATTGGTATCAGTGGGAGGAATAGTGTCCCATCATTGGTGTCAGTTGGAGGAATAGTGCCCCATCATTGGTGTCAGTTGGAGGAATAGTGCCCCGTCATTGGTGTCAGTGGGAGGAATAGTGCCACGTCATTGGTGTCAGTGGGGGGAATAGTGCCACGTCATTGGTGTCAGTGGGGGGAATAGTGTCCCATCATTGGTATTAGTGGGAGGAATAGTACCCCATCATTGGTATTAGTGGGAGGAATAGTGCCCCATCATTGGTGTCAGTGGGGGGAATAGTGCCCAATCATTGGTATTAGTGGTAGGAATAGTGCCCCATCATTGGTATTAATGGGAGGAATAGTGCCCCATCATTGGTATTAGTGGGAGGAATAGTGTCCCATCATTGGTATTAGTGGGAGGAATAGTGCCCCATCATTGGTATTAGTGGGAGGAATAGTACCCCATCATTGGTATTAGTGGGAGGAATAGTGCCCCATCATTGGTGTCAGTGGGGGGAATAGTGCCCAATCATTGGTATTAGTGGTAGGAATAGTGCCCCATCATTGGTATTAATGGGAGGAATAGTGCCCCATCATTGGTTTTAGTGGGAGGAATAGTGTCCCATCATTGGTATTAGTGGGAGGAATAGTGCCCCATCATTGGTATTAGTGGGAGGAATAGTGCCCCATCATTGGTATTAGTGGGAGGAATAGTATCCCATCATTGGTGTCAGTGGGAGGAATAGTGCCCCATCATTGGTGTCAGTGGGAGGAATAGTGCCCCATCATTGGTATCAGTGGAAGGAATAGTGCCCCATCATTGGTATCAGTGGGAGGAATAGTGCCCCATCATTGGTATCAGTGGTATCAGTGGGAGGAATAGTGCACCATCATTGGTATCAGTGGGAGGAATAGTGCCCCATCATTGGTGTCAGTGGGAGGAATAGTGCCCCATCATTGGTATCAGTGGGAGGAATAGTGCCACGTCATTGGTGTCAGTGGGGGGAATAGTATCCCATCATTGGTATTAGTGGGAGGAATAGTACCCCATCATTGGTATTAGTGGGAGGAATAGTGCCCCATCATTGGTGTCAGTGGGGGGAATAGTGCCCAATCATTGGTATTAGTGGTAGGAATAGTGCCCCATCATTGGTATTAATGGGAGGAATAGTGCCCCATCATTGGTATTAATGGGAGGAATAGTGCCCCATCATTGGTATTAGTGGGAGGAATAGTATCCCATCATTGGTGTCAGTGGGAGGAATAGTGCCCCATCATTGGTGTCAGTGGGAGGAATAGTGCCCCATCATTGGTATCAGTGGAAGGAATAGTGCCCCATCATTGGTATCAGTGGGAGGAATAGTGCCCCATCATTGGTATCAGTGGGAGGAATAGTGCCCCATCATTGGTATCAGTGGGAGGAATAGTGCCCCATCATTGGTGTCAGTGGGAGGAATAGTGCCCCATCATTGGTGTTAGTGGGAGGAATAGTGCCCCATCATTGGTGTCAGTGGAAGGAATAGTGCCCCATCATTGGTATCAGTGGGAGGAATAGCGCCCCATCATTGGTATCAGTGGGGGGAATAGTGTCCCATCATTGGTATTAGTGGGAGGAATAGCGCCCCATCATTGGTATCAGTGAGAGGAATAGTGTCCCATCATTGGTATCAGTGGGAGGAATAGTGCCCCATCATTGGTATCAGTGGGAGGAATAGTGTCCCATCATTGGTATTAGTGGGAGGAATAGTGCCCCATCATTGGTATTAGTGGGAGTAATAGTGTCCCATCATTGGTATCAGTGGGAGGAATAGAGCCCCATCATTGGTATTAGTGGGAGGAATAGTGTCCCATCATTGGTGTCAGTGGGGGGAATAGTGTCCCATCATTGGTATTAGTGGGGGGAATAGTGCCCCATCATTGGTATTAGTGGGAGGAATAGTGCCCCATTATTGGTATTAGTGATAGGAATAGTGTCCCATCATTGGTATTAATTGGAGGAACAGTGCCCATGATTGGTATTAGTCAAGGAATAGTGCCCATCATTGGTGTCAGTGGGAGGAATAGTGCCCCATCATTGGTATCAGTGGAGGAATAGTGCCCCATCATTGGTGTCAGTGGGGGGAATAGTGCCCCATCATTGGTATTAGTGGGAGGAATAGTGTCCCATCATTGGTATCAGTGGGAGGAATAGTGCCCATCATTGGTGTCAGTGGGAGGAATAGTGCCCATCATTGGTGTCAGTGGGAGGAATAGTGCCCCACCATTGGTATTAGTGGGAGGAATAGTGCCCCATCATTGGTGTTAGGAGGAATAGTGCCCCATCATTGGTGTTAGGAGGAGGAATACAGTACACACAACATGTAAATACAATTATTTTAGTGAATATAAACTGCTAAATACATTTTCTCATCAGCAGTATATAGCAGTCTTGTGATTTCTATCAGTGTCCAGCAGAACACTGGCTACTATTGTAGGAGTTTTCATTCTCCCGACTGTCCTATGAGGCATTTTCTGAATGAATGCAAAATGTTCTCCACTGAGCACAGGACCTGGATGCTGGTGGAGATCAGTGTAGTAGTGGTGTACTAGCAGTGTCTACCTCAGTCATTTCCAGCTTCCAGAGGCATCAGTCAGGTATGGTGTGTATATATATATATACATACATAGAAGGAAATAAGTATTTGCTCCCCTGCTGATGTTGAATGTTCGCCCCTCACAAAGAAATGATCAGGCTAAAAATCGAATGTTCGGTGTATTGTAACACTGAGAGACAGAATACAACAACAAATTCAGCAGAAATGCATGTCTAACAAATGATGACTGATCTGCATGTTCATGAGGGAAATAAGTATTTGATCCCCTTCACAAAACATGACTTAGTACTTGGTGACAAATCCCTTGTTGGCAATCACAGAGGTCAGACGTTTCCTGGAGTTGGCCACCAGGTTTGCACACATCTCAGGAGGGATTTTGGCCCACTCCTCTTGGCAGATCGTCTCCAAGTCATTAAGGTTTGGTGGCTGATGTTTGGCAACTCGAACTTTCAGCTCCCTCCACAGATTTTCAATCGGATTAAGGTCTGGAGACTGGCTAGGCCACTCCAAGACCTTAATGTGCTTCTTCTTGAGCCACTCCTTTGTTGCCTTGGCCGTGTGTTTTGGGTCATTGTCATGTTGGAACACCCATCCACGACCCATTTTCAATGCCCCGGCTGAGGAAAGAAGGTTCTCACCCAAGATTTGACGGTACATTGCCCCGTCCATTGTCCCTCTGATGCGGTGCAGTTGTCCTGTCCCCTAGGCAGAAAAACACCCCCAAAGCAGAATGTTTCCACCACCATGTTTGACAGTTGGGATGGTGTTCTTGGGGTCATAGGCAGCATTCCTCCTCCTCCAAACACGACGAGTTGAGTTGATGCCAAAGAGCTGGATTTTGGTCTCATCTGACCACAACACTTCCCACCAGTCCTCCTCTGCATCATTCAGATGTTCAGTGGCAAACTTCAGACGGGCCTGGACATGTTTTCTTGAGAAGAGGGACCTTGCGGGCACTGCAGGATTTCAGTCCTTGTCGGCGTAGTGTGTTACCAATTGTTTTCTTGGTGACTGTGGTCCCAGCTGCCTGGAGATCATTGACAAGATCCTCACGTGTAGTTCTGGGATGATTCCTCACTGTTCTCATGATCATTGACACTCCACGAGGTGAGATCTTGCATGGTGCACCAGACCTAGGGAGACTGACACTTGTTTTGTGTTTCTACCATTTGTGAATGATTGCACCAACTGTTGTCACCTTCTCACCAAGCTGCTTGGCCATAGTTTGATAGCCCAGTCAAGCCTTGTGTAGGTCTACAATCTTGTCCCTGACATCCTTGGACAGCTCTTTGGTCTTTGCCATGGTGGAGAGTTTGGAATCTGATTGTATGATTGCTCCTGTGGACAGGTGTCTTTTATACAGGTAACAAAATGAGATTAGCAGCACTCCCTTTAAGAGACTGCTTCTAATCTCAGCTTGTTACCTGTATGAAAGACACCTGGGAGCCAGAATCCTGCTGAATGATAGGGGATCAAATCCTTATTTCCCTCATGAACATGCAGATCAGTCATCATTTGTTAGACATGCATTTCTGCTGAATTTGTTGTTGCTATTCTGTCTCTCAGTGTTACAATACACCGAACATTCGATTTTTAGACCGATCATTTCTTTGTGAGTGGGCAAACATTCAAAATCAGCAGGGGATCAAATACGCATTTCCTTCACTGTATATATACATATATATAATATATACACACATAGTTACATTGATCTAATCTGGAACAATGTAAGTTCCTACAAACATACCATACCTGAAATTCTTCTATAATGAAAATAGCAACGAGATTGTGAATCTGGCTAAATATGCGATTATCTTTGGGTTCCAGGATCCAGGAGATGCCAATTCTTCAGGCTGCAAAAGAAAACAATGTGGAACTTCTCAGGGAAATCTTGGCATCAGAGAAATGTGACCCTTTCCAGAGAGGTAAAGAAAAAAAAAGCTATTATTGGAAATCAATGCATAGAAAACGCTTGTGTGATCACTGGGAGCGGTGAATCAGAATGGAGTTGCGTTTCTTGGGAACTCATAAGCTGCATTCGCACTTGGCGATTTGGAATTTCTGCCATTCTGCCTGTGACTCCAAATCGCGGCACAAACGTGCAATGCGTGTTTGGGTGCCATTATTCTTAACGGCACCCAAATACAGAGTGATCCGGCTGCAATTGTTGTGCGACAGAATTACATGGCAATTGCAGCAAAATGTGCATTTAAAAATCGCACTAATCTTGTTGCCGAAAAAAGGTTCAGGAGCTTCATTTGGGCGACAAACACGTGTAGGGCAGTCCATTGAAGTTAATAGGATGTCTGATGTGCGACACGTGAAATTGCATGCAAACTGAATAACAAAAATCACAAGTGGGAACGTTTGTTTCCACTGTGCGATATGTGAATAGGACCTTAACCACTTCCAGTCCGGACACTTTCACCCCCTTCCAGTCCGGACACTTTCACCCCCTTCCAGTCCGGACACTTTCACCCCCTTCCAGTCCGGACACTTTCACCCCCTTCCAGTCCGGACACTTTCACCCCCTTCCAGTCCGGACACTTTCACCCCCTTTCCAGTCCGGACACTTTCCCCCCCTTTCAGTCCGGACACTTTCCCCCCCTTTCAGTCCGGACACTTTCACCCCCTTCCAGTCCGGACACTTTCACCCCCTTCCAGTCCGGACACTTTCACCCCCTTCCAGTCCGGACACTTTCACCCCCTTCCAGTCCGGACACTTTCACCCCCTTCCTCTCCAGGCTAATTTTCAGCTTTCAGCGCTATCACACTTTGAATGACAATTGCGCGGTCATGCAACACTGTACCCACACTTTTTTCCCGCACTTTTTTTGAGACAGATAACACTTTATTTTGGTGGTATTTATTCACCACTGGGATTTTTATTTTTTTGCTATGTAAATGAAAAATCCAAAAATTTTGAAAAAAAAGTGTTTTTCTTGTAAAATTTTGCAAATAAATAATCTTTCTTCATCAATCTTAGCCAAAATGTATTCAGCTATCTTTTCAGTAAAAAACCCAAATTACTTTATAACCAAAAATTATAATTTTGTAAAAAATGTTTTACATTTTTATTTTTTTTTATATTATTATTTATGTTTTTTTTTAACATACTGTCACCCTAGCAGTACAGTGTCACCATGGTGACACTGTACTACTTGTGGGGGGTGATGAAGATTTGTTTTTATTTTTTTACACTGATTGCTTTTCCACGCATAATGGCTGTAAAAGCAATAATTTCTCCTTCTTTCTGGCTGCATTCTTGCAGCCATTGAGAAATACAGTGATTGGTCACAGCTTGTCACATGGTACAAGGCTGTTGTGAATAGCCCTGTACCATGTGACCTCTGTGATCATTCACAGATTTCACATGTAGTAAGCAATGATGTCACAAGTGACATCTTGCTTACACCTATTCATGTGATCACTGATTGGCCAATCAGTGATCACATGATCGGGACCTCATAGAGAGGACCCGTACAGCGATCGGTGTTCCACTGTGTCTGGTGTCTCCCAGGGAGCGCGCACAGGCAGGGAAGCGGGAGGACGTTTATAAACGGCCACCCGCTCCTGCACTGCTCCAGTCCGGCCGTTTAAGTACATGGGCCAGAAGGGAAGTGGTTAAAGTAATTGTAAACCCTTACATATACTCATTAAAGGCACTGATAAACCTCCTACATAAGTTGTACCTGTTTATCTGCAGTCTTCTCTTCTCTACAGCCATTCAAAAAGCTGAAATTTTAGTGCTTGTTCACACTGGAATGAAGTACGGGAGAGCTGCGTTCCAAAATACTGAAATTGTGCTGCACCAAAGTGCATGGTCTTTTGTTAGCATACGTTTTGCTGCAGGTGAATGAGCGCAAAAGCAAGGTGGGAGGTTACTAAGACTGAACGGCACCACTGAACACTGGAATAGAGCTCTGTGTGTGTTGGGGCATTGTACACATCCCTGCAACATAGGGAATAGCTACCTAGAGCCGGGGAGACATGGAGACCCAAGGAGCTCCGGCTGATAAAATGTTCTTCCAGACGAGGTGTGAATTGTTCTCCAATATAACAGAAAAGTAATCCAATCACATCCATAGTTCGAGTAAAAGAAAATAAAATCACCTCAAATCTGGTGCCCCCATCAGAGCCCCCCTTACATCTGGTATCTCCATCAGAGCCCCCCTTACATCTGGTATCTCCATCAGAGCCCCCCTTACATCTGGCATCTCCATCAGATTCCCCCTTACATCTGGTGCCCCCATCAGTGTCCCCCCTTACATCAGGTGTCCCTCTCAGAGTCCCCCTTACATCTTGTCCCTCCATCAAAGACCCCATCAGAGTCCCCCTTACATCTAGTGCCCCATAAATGACACCATCAGAGTTCCCTTGCATCTGGTGCCCCATCACAGTCCCCATCAGAGTCCCCCTTACATCTGGTGTCCCTATCAGATTCCCCCTTACATCTGGTGCCCCATAAATGTCACCATCAGAGTTCCCTTGCATCTGGTGCCCCATCACAGTCCCCATCAGAGTCCCCCTTACATCTGGTGTCTTAATTAGGGTCCCCCTTACATCTGGTGTCCCCATCAGAGTCCCCCTTACATCTGGTGCCCCCCATCAGAGTCCCCATGAGAGTCCCACTTATATCTGGTGTCCCCATAAGAGCCCCCATGACATCTGGTGTCCCCATCACAGCTCCCCTCACATCTGGTGTCCCCATCACAGTCTCCATCAGAGTCCCCCTTACACATGGTGTCCCCATCACAGTCCCCCTTACATCTGGTGTCCCCATCAGAGTCCCCCTTACATCTGGTGTCCCCATCAAAGTCCCCCTTACATCTGGTGTCCCCATCACAGTCTCCATCAGAGTCCCCCTTACATCTGGTGTCCCCATCACAGTTCCCCTTACATCTGGTGTCCCCATCACAGTCCCCCTTACATCTGGTGTCCCCATCAGAGTCCCCCTTACATCTGGTGTCCCCATCATAGTTCCCCTTACATCTGGTGTCCCCATCACAGTTCCCCTTACATCTGGTGTCCCCATCACAATCTCCATCAGAGTCCTCCTTACATCTGGTGCCCCCATCAAAGTCCCCATCAGTCCCCCTTACATCTGGTGTCCACATCAGAGTCCTCCTTACATTTGGTGTCCCCATTAGAGTCCCCTTGACATCTGGTACCCCATCAGAGTCCCCTTACAACTGCTGCCCCCCATCAGAGTCCCCCTTACAACTGCTGCCCCCATCAGAGTCCCCCTTACAACTGCTGCCCCCATCAGAGTCCCCCTTACATCTGGTGCCCCCATCAGAGTCCCCCTTACATCTGGTGCCCCCATCAGAGTCCCTCTTACATCTGGTGCCCCTCCACACATTAGCATTGCCCCCCATCCTCCTGTACTCACAGATCACCAACTCTCTTAGTTCCTCTCTCCGATCCTCAGTACTCTCCCCAGGCCTCCTTCCTGCAGTGCCGCGAGTCCAATATGGGTGTGTTTCAGGTGGCGGAGTCAGGACAGGAAGCTGTGCCGACAAGAAGCATGGTACCATGGGATATGTAGTCCTCAGAAATGGAGGAGAGGTTGCAAGGCATGCTGGGAGTCCCGGAAGTTGTAGAAAGAGGCGGGCAGAAGGAGGTGAGAGCATGGTAGGAGGATTCATGTCATGTGATTAGCCGGCTGGTATTGTAGGATGAAGGAATGTTCTGTGATTATAGTTCTTCCAGGAAGAGCAGCCATCCAATCACAGAGTAGAAATCCCATTTCTGTCCATCCTGCTGATTCCACACCTGTGTTCAGCCGTCACACTGGGCGCTGTGAATCGCAGGCAGAATCGCCGCAAACTCAAAACGCTCAGCAAAAATGACGCAGATTTCAGATGCCATTTATTTTCATGGCTGCCAAACAAATCGCGCTGCATTCGCGGCAAACCGCATCACGTGACGTTTGTTGTCTAAAAGAAGCTCCTGTCCGGCGATGAGCTTCACCTGCCTGCACCTGTGAAAAAATGGACACCAAAAATGCAAACGCGGTGAGTTTTTGATGTGTTTTCCATTCATTTCCATGGGGAAGTGTGATTTTGGTGCAGTTTTTTAACATGCACCAAAAATGCAGCATCATAGTAAAAAAAATAAAAAACACCCGATTGGTTATTAATGTGGAACGTCACTACAACTGAGCACTATAAACCAAAAACGCTATTTAATTAATTTTTAATATTTAAAGCGCGCTCCCCCATCCATCCATGTCTCCATGCTTTTTTCCTGAGAAATCACTATTTCCCCCACCCTAGCATTTCTGGTCATGGCCATCTTGAGTAAGGGCACATGATTCATGTAGCATTTACTTCCTGTAATCCATCTGCCCCTAGCTTAGGTAGGAGGGTGTGCTTAGCTCGGAAAGCTCCTCCTCCTCTCCTGAAGACTACTGAAATGTATGACGTCATTTGTCTAGGCCAGAAACCGGGAAGAAACTGAAAGAAATGTTAAAAAAAAAAAGTTTAAAACAAGTAAATGTGAAATTCTCTATCTATTTACTAAACCTGCAGTATACGGATTAAAAATGTTTGGTGTTGATTGAGAGAGTGAATTTCCACTTTAAATACCACCAAAATGAAGGTCTATCCGTCTCAGAAATTGATATAACAGTCACTTGTGTACAGTGTTGCATGACAGAGTAATTGTCAGTCAAATTATCACAACGATGAAAACTGAACAATGGCCTGGTAATGAAGGGGTATTACTCCTGGGGCCCCCGGGCTATAGGGGATCATGGGGTCCCTGTATCCTTGCCAAAACTCAAAAAAGCCTATGAAAAAGGTACCAGGGGCATCTCATGGGGCCCCCTACTGACCCCGGGCCCTCGGGCAGTGCCCAAGTTTCCAAATGGTCAGTCCGCCCCTGGGTATTACATAGGGATGCATCAAAATTTCGTTGGCCGAAACGTTTCGGCCGAAAACAACCCTTATGGCCGTTGGCTGAAATGAAAGAAACCACCAATACAGGTGCCGAAAAAACGCCGTCGCCCGCCCACCGTCGCTGCCGCCTCTCGGTAGTTTTCAGTCTTACCTGAGAACCCATCGATCCTGGTGCTGTGCATAGAGATGTGTGAAGAAAAGATGGCTGCCACTCATCTCTATGCCCTTGGAAGATCGGAGTCATGTCACTTCCCATTCCAACCATTTTTTTTTTTAAAGCACTAGATCAGGGGTAGGCAACCTGCGGTTCTCCATCTGCTGCAGGACTACAAGTTCCATCATGCCTCTGCAAGTCATAGCTGTAACTGTCAGTTTTGTAATGTTGCAATGCCTCATGGGAAATGTAGTTCCACAACAGCTAGAGAGCCGCAGGTTGCCTACCTGTGCACTAGATCAATACTTTTTATTTGATCCAATGCTTTACATTGCAGAGGAGAGATGTGGGGTCTTATTGACCCCATATCTCTCCATAAAGAGGACCTGTCACTAATTATTTCTATCACAAGGGATGCATGCATTTCTTGTGATAAGAATAAAAGTTATTAAAACATATAAATAAATAAATGAAATACATTTTTTAAAAAAGTTTAAAGTGCCCCGTCCCCGCGTGCTTGCACGTAGTGGTGAGCGCATACGTAGGCCACGCCCACATATTTAAACTTTGTTCAAAGCACACGTGAGGTATCGCCACGAACGTCTGAGCAAGAGCAATAATTCTGGCACTAGACCTCCTCTGTAACTTTACAATGCCAACCTGTAGAAATTTTTAAAGCATCCCCCATTGAGATTTTTAAGTACCGCAGTTTCATGCCATTCCACGAGCGTGCGCAATTTTAAAGCGTGACATGTTGGGTATCTATCTACTCGCCGTAACATCCTCTTTCATATTTTACAACAAAAATTGGGGTATATATTGTTTCTTTTTTGTTTTTCTTAATCAGTGTATTTTTTTACAAAAGAATACATATTAATTTTTTATAAACTGCGCATTTCGCTTTCTGTTTGCGGCCAAGTGCATTTTGAATTTTCGGTTTCGGCACCAGAATTTTCATTTTGGTGCACCACTAGTATTACAGCCTGATACTCAAGTGGTTAAAGCATATCTATAGGCAAGCAGCTAAATACATTGATTGAATTCGTATCTATTATCTGTTTTGTAATTCTGCTCAGCCATTTTTGAGAGTCCGTTACTCCTACCAGACAGCATAGTTACAGGGGTGGGGATATTTTTTGAAAAGTCTACTTGTCCAGGGACTAAATCAGAGTCCCAATCTACTTGTCCGTCATCACAATCTACCATTTATGACAATCTAAATATTAACCAAAATCGTATTTAAATCTGAGGTGCTTTTAGTCTGGAGCTTTTAAAAACAAAAAGGGGCTTTATGGCGACTTAAACATTTAATATTTTTACCATTGCGCTGTTTATCTCCTCCTACCCTCCATACCTGTCTCCAGCACCGCACCAAGGGACTAGCAGGGAAGGGGGAGCCCTTTCAGTATAATGAGCACCGATTGGGTGCTCATCAGGAAAGGGGAGTGTCCGGCTTATCCTTTGTCCCTTTCACTGCCAGAGACGGTTTTGCATTTTTTGCACACGTTTAAAAAAATTATTTTAGGCCTGAAGATTACATAAAACCCTCAAACATTATATATTTTCTGAAAGCAGAGACCCTAGAGAATAAAATAGCGGTAGTTGCAATTTATGCCAAACGATATTCCCACAAAGGTAAAAAATACACTTAGTTTTAGGGCACAAAACAGCAATTAATTACCCATTTTTGGTAAAATGTAAAAGATGAGGTTGCACCGAGTAAATAGATATTAAACATGTCAAACCTAAAATTTGTTTGCGCTCGTGAAATAGCGACAAACTTCAGTACCCGATATTTTCTGTGGCAACGCTTCTAAAGCTCCCTATAGGTCATCAGTTTAGTGTTACAGAGGAGGTCTGGTGCCAGAATTTGTGTTCTTATTCTGGCGATATGTAACGTGCATTGCTATCAACGTTTTTGTGCGTATATACACTATATTACCAAAAGTATCGGGCCGCCTGCCTTTACACGCACATGAACTTTAATGGCATCCCAGTGAATGCAGGGTCCGGGGAGACCAGATATAGTGAATGCAGGATCCGGGGAAACCAGATATAGTGAATGCGGGGTCCGGGGAGACCGGATATAGTGAATGCGGGGTCTGGGGAGACCAGATATAGTGAATGCAGGGTCCGGGGAGACCAGATATAGTGAATGCAGGATCCGGGGAGACCGGATATAGTGAATGCAGGGTCCGGGGAGACCGGATACAGTGAATACAGGGTCTGGAGAGAGCGGATATAGTGAATGCAGGGTCCTGGGAGACCAGATATAGTGAATGCGGGGTCCGGGGAGACCGGATATAGTGAATGCAGGGTCTGGAGAGAGCGGATATAGTGAATGCAGGGTCCTGGGAGACCAGATATAGTGAATGCGGGGTCCGGGGAGACCGGATATAGTGAATGCAGGGTCCGGGGCGACCAGATATAGTGAATGCAGGGTCCGGGGAGACCGGATATAGTGAATGCAGGGTCCGGGGAGACCGGATATAGTGAATGCAGGGTCCGGGGAGACCGGATATAGTGAATGCAGGGTCCGGGGAGACCGGATATAGTGAATGCAGGGTCCGGGGAGACCGGATATAGTGAATGCAGGGTCCGGGGAGACCAGATATAGTGAATGCAGGGTCCGGGGAGACCAGATACAGTGAATGCAGGGTCTGGGGAGACCAGGTATAGTGAATGCAGGGTCCGGGGAGACCAGATATAGTGAATGCAGGGTCCGGGGAGACCAGATATAGTGAATGCAGGGTCCGGGGAGACCAGACATAGTGAATGCAGGGTCCGGGGAGACCTGATATAGTGAATGCAGGGTCTGGGGAGACCAGCTATAGTGAATGCAGGGTCCGGGGAGACCAGATATAGTGAATGCAGGGTCCGGGGAGACCAGACATAGTGAATGCAGTGTCCGGGGAGACCTGATATAGTGAATGCAGGGTCTGGGGTTCAGTAACACTTTAAGAGATCAGGAAGGCAACTGTGCTGCATCTCAGATTGCTCAGCAAGAAGAGACACAGCAGAGATCGCAGGTTCGGACCTGGGTCCTGACATTCTAGTAAGCAAGTCTGTTATTATACAAAGAACTTAACATAAGCACTTAGTTATTCAGAAAATACATGATACTTACCGGCATTTTTCTTTATCACTATCATGAAACCAATGATGTGCAGCGACCATTGGAGTAAGTGCAGGCAGAGGGGAAATGGCTGTAATAGGCTGGATGAGATCATCCCCACAGAGATAGAAAAACTGATGAAAACATTTTTTAAACAGTTTTTGTGGAAAATAATGACATTTCATTTTTATATCTGTGCTTTAGCTAACCAAATATTGCTCACTTAGGGTTAAGATCTACTTTAAAGGTTCGTTGAGAAGACTTTTAAAAGCCTTGTGTGCTCTCATGGATTCTCACAGCACTCCTTTTAAAATATAAACACATTTTTACTCAGATTCTACTGTTCATTAATATTTTATGAACTTTTCTTCTTGCACTTTCTCTGTATTAGGTGCACTAGGAGAAACGGCTCTTCATATGGCGGCACTGTATGACAACCTGGAAGCAGCTGAGATCCTACTAACTGAGGCTCCATATCTTCTGAACCTCCCCATGACCTCTGAGCTCTACCAAGGTCGGTATTCATGTCTATAACTTCATCATAGGCAGCGTTTTGTGAGAGGCGAAGGGTAGATGGGGTAGAAGACATGGCCGCAGCGCTGGTGTAGGTGGGGGGGGGGGGGGGAGTACAGCATTAGCTGCACTATCTGGAGCAACTTAAAGTGGTTATAAAGGCTCAAGGTTTTTCACCTTCATGAATTCAATGAATAAAGGTTAAAAACTTTTTGTGTGCAGCAGTCCGCCTAATACTCACCTAAGGTCCTTTTCGATCCAGCAATGTGCACTGGAGACTCAGCTAGCCCAGGATTCCCTCTCCTCGTTGGCTGAGACAGCAGCTGGAGCCATTAGCTCCTGCTGTTGTCAATCACAGCCAGTGAGCCAAGGAGAAGAGAGAGTGGGCGGGGCCGAGCCACGGCTCTGGGTGTGAATCGACACACAGAGCAGTAGCTAGGGAGTGCGCATGCTTGGGTCCCCCTATAGCAGTGCTTCTCAAATAGTGGGGCTCCGTCAAGGGGGGCGCGTCGCCGCCCCCCCCCCTTCCGACAGAAGGGACACTAAGTACAGGGGTGGGCAGAGGGCTGCTGTCTCTTACCTGGCTCCCACGATGATCCATCCAGGAAGCGCTGCTCCTTCCGTCACTCCGGCCACTCCCTCACTCCTGCCGCTCGGCTCCGCCTCCTCACCGGTGATTGGCCGCCAGAACTGTAGCTCAGGAAAGGTACACAGGCGGCCAATCACGGGCGAGGAGGCGGAGCCGAGCGGACCCGCGAAAATCGAGTGAGGGAAAAGCCGGTAAGTGTGCAGTGCAGAGGTGCTGCTGCAACCACATATGCTGGCTGCAGCAGCACCATACTGCAACAGGGGTCAGCAAGTGTCATTGGTGTCAGTGGGAGGAATAGTGCCGCATCATTGGTGTCACTGATACTAATGATGGGGCATTATTCCTCCCACTGATACCAATGATGGGGCATTATTCCTCCCACTGACACCAACGATGGGGCACTATTCCTCCCACTGACACCAACGATGGGGCACTATTCCTCCCACTGACACCAACGATGGGGCACTATTCCTCCCACTGACACCAACGATGGGACACTATTCCTCCCACTGACACCAATGATGGGGCACTATTCCTCCCCCCCCCACTGACACCAACGATGGGGCACTATTCCTCTCCCCACTGACAGGGTACTATTCCTCCCACTGATACCAATGATGGGGCACTATTCCTCCCACTGACACCAATGATGGGACACTATTCCTCCCACTGATACCAATGATGGGGCACTATTCCTTCCACTGATACCAATGATGGGGCACTATTCCTCCCACTGACACCAATAATGAGGCACTATTCCTCCCACTGACACCAATAATGAGGCACTATTCCTCCCACTGACACCAATGATGGGGCGCCAATGATTAGGTCCTAAGTAAATGTTGGTGATCGGTTTGAATTCATTATTATTTATTGATTTTATGTTTTTTTTCAGTATCATATGGTTTGACATGTCCAATCAAAAAATGTTTATAGTTTAATTAAGGATTAAATTTTTTTTTAATTTCTAATGCACTTTAAATCTTTTCTGCTACAGTTAATAAAGCTATTATTTGTTGTAAATTGATCCACATTTCTTTCTTTTTTTATTCTCTTATACGTTAATAAGGATACAGTGTTATGCAGAGGTGTACTTATAACAATTTTATAGACCAATGATACTATTTACAGTCGCGCGGGGGGCGCAAAATGTTTTCTTCTTCCTAGGGGGGGAATGACAGAAAATAATTGAGAAGCACTGCCCTATAGCAAGCTGCTTGCTGTGGGGGCACCCGACAGGAGGGAGGGGCAACAAGCGCCATCAGGGAACCCGAGAAGAGGAGCATCAGGGCTACTCTGTGCAAAACCACCGCACACAGCAGGTCCTGCAGCTACAGGGGGTACGAGGGCCACATGAAATGGCCTGGCGGGTTGAATTCGATCCTTTGATACATGTGATCTAGAACATGGAAGTGACTTAAGGAGAGGCATGATGCCAAAAAGTTTCAAAAAAAGATTTAGGGCAGGCATGTCCAAAGTCCGGCCCACGGGCCATTTACGGCCCGGGGGTCGGTTTAATACGGCCCTCCAACAGCCCTCCCTGCTCTGTCTAATGTGGCCCTCCCACGGCCCTCCCTTCTATGGCAGACAGTCTTCTGCTTGAGAGCAGAGGGCAGTGCGCATGCCTGACTGCGGCGCGTTCTCCCTGGTCTGTGTAAATGCGGCTGTCGCACGGCCCTCCCTTCTGTGGCAGACAGTCTTCTGCTTGAGAGCAGTGCGCATGCGTGACTGCGCCGCGCTGGGAGCGACAGAGGGCGGTGACGTCAGGGCCGGGCTTCCAGCGTGAAGTGTGTTTCTCTTCCCCTCCCGGCTGCCGAGCAGAGACTTCAGCTCCAGCTACCTTTTTCACCCTTCACATTAGTGCAGGTAAGTTTTTTTAAAATTTATTTTCAATACATTGTGAAAACTCAGCTGTCAGTTGATCTTAATGTTATGAAATGAAAAGTATGTCGTTTGCAATTAACTTGGCATAAAATAATTTATTTGCATTTAATTGTAATGGTTCAAAGAATGTTCGGAAAAATGTTCGGCCCTCCACCATGTTCACTTCATCCAATCTGGCCCTCTTTGAAAAAAGTTTGGACACCCCTGATTTAGGGTTTTGTCATATGATCACACCTCCCCCCATGCATTCCGGAGGTCAAAAACGTTCCCCCTCTATTAGGAGTCCATGAACTGTAACAAGGCTTAGATGGACAAGTGAAATGAATAATCAGATAGATCTTTAGTTTGGTTATAAATGGCAAGAATTGTTATGCATCGTATGTCAGTTTAAGCAGAGAAAGCCTTAGATATTACAGGTCAAAAAGCTCTGCGTTTCTGCCTCCTCCCCCCTCCGCTGCCACATTTGGCACCTTTTGGGGGGGAAGGGGGAGCAGGTACCTGGTCTTGACAGGTACCTGCTCCCACTTCCGGCTGAGTTTGCCGGCAGACCGAGTCGGACGTTTGCCCCCCCCCCCCCCCCGCAGTGCTCTGGGACACTTCCAAGGTCCCAGAGGACTGCAGCTCATTCACAAATCGCAGTGTGCTTTGCGCATGTGCAATAGCGCTTCGCTGCCAGTTTCCCTTAGTCAAGATGACGGAGGACACCGCTGGATGCATGGACAGGTAAGTGCCCTACTATTAAAAGTCAGCAGCCACAGTTTTTGTAGCCGCTGACTTTTAATTTTTTGTGGGGGTAAGTGGCGGGGGCCGGAACTCCGCTTTAAACAGTAAAGACTTTGGACTCCTAAGGATTTGTAATTTGGCCCTCACTTGGACCTTTTACACTTGGATTACTCAGCTCAGGTGAATGTCCTCTCCTGGGGATCCCCATCATTGTGGTGAGTTGCCAAATACAGGCCAATTGGG
Organism: Staurois parvus; assembly: GCF_062004578.1. NCBI lineage: Eukaryota > Metazoa > Chordata > Amphibia > Anura > Ranidae > Staurois > Staurois parvus. The sequence goes on from NW_028319347.1 coordinate 46,150, forward strand.
TTCAAGTAATGGTTTTGTCCACATGTTGATAGCCTGTGAAAATTTACATCCAGTGCCCGTCTACTACTACATTTTGCCATAGATTTTGAGCCCTGATGAAGTATTGTTGGCCCCCAAAATGCATTGGATGTTTTATTGGATCGTATGATGAACAATTAAAGCACTTTGGACTCCTTTACCATTTTGGTCCGGGACATCTGTTGTATAATTTATGCTTTGAACTTTATAGTTAACTGAAAGGGCGGCTTGTTTTACATGAGAAAGTTGGCTCATTGAATAGCTTTGGTTTCTCCACTCTTCTAAATGAAATAGAGATTGAAGTCCAAGTGCCTCTTAATTTCTTTAGTGATGATGAGTTCTTGTTGAAGATTTTTTTTTCTTTCCCAACAGGACAGACAGCGCTGCATATCGCCACTGTCAATCAGAACATGAACTTGGTGAAGATGCTGATACAACGGGGAGCGGATGTGTCCTCTCCGAGGGCTACTGGCAGCTTCTTCGTTAAGAAACCAAAATGCCTCTTCTATTTCGGTATAGCAACAATGTCATACAGATACTAATAATCAGGAGCCTTTTATCAACATATCTATAGCTGGCAGGTCCACTCTCACTCGGTGCAGATGAAACCAACAAGCTGGAGGACACTACCTGTATGAATTGTATCTAGCTTGAACATGTATTGTGATATATATGCGAACCAAGAATCCATTTTATGCAAAGTGTTTAAGAGTGTAAAGCAGTGTGTAGAAAAGCCTTCCTCAACCTCCTAACCGCAGAGGAACCCTTGAGAAAAATTTCAGGTCTCCTGGAACCCATGCTAAAATGAATTTATGGGGTGTCAATGGGAAAAATGCCTTTTACATTGATAGTCAGCAGAAGGCTCGTATTATAATGCTGGTTAGCAGGCCCCCCTTACAGGCAGCGAAAAACAATCATTGGTGTCGTGTCCCTGGTTCTACCAAGTGGCCTTGGCCGCAGCATAGTATAGCCACCAATGTATGTATGGAATGAACACCACTCTCTGGTCCAGCCAGTGTAGACCATAGAGTGAGGAGCTGCCTCAGCCTACATGTCTCCTCGAAACCATGACTCTGATGCGGTTCCCGCTGTCCACTGGGGTTTATTCATTGGGTCCCTATGACTAAGCCCGAGTGGGTGGAGCGGAACACATCAGGGGCGTGGTTTGACAGAGACATGTAGGTTGAGGAAGCTCCTCACTCTATAGTCTACACTGGCTGGACGGGAGAGCGGCAATCATTCCACACATACATAGCTCTACCTTTGGATTGGTACACAGATACATGAGAGTATAAAAAATATACAGTGAGCGCTCCAATGGTCAGCAGCTGAACATTCAAGGAAAACACATAAAAGTCCCAAAAATATATATATAAAGAAAATGCAGCGCTGTGTGATGTTACTATATTGCGGGCAGATATAAATAATAAATGAAACCAAAGAAAATGAATAAATGAATAAATAAATGAATAAAAAAATAAATCACAGTCCAGTAATGGTGCTCGCTGATTCCCAGTGCAAAAGTTAGAAATGCGCACTAACCAGAAACGTATTAATAATACGCATGTGTATATGATATCATGGAGATTCCCCTCTCTTTTCTGGTCTGATAATGGGCAGGAGCTGAAGATAGTAGAGATGAAGCGCCCTCGTGTGGCGAAATGGAGTTCCAGCAGGTCACAGAAATCCTTACAGAAGTGTGTGAAGTGGGAAATTCCTCCTCTCAAAGGCTGGTACAGGGATCAATCTGGGTCTGCAGAAGCTGAAAAGGCCTTTAAGATTAAAGATGGCCGCCGGGCCACCACGTGGCACCGGCAGCGTAGTGTCAATGGCGTCCTGAGGTGGAGCCATTGACACTACGCCCACTTCACACACTTCTGTAAGGATTTCTGTGACCTGCTGGACCTCCATTTCGCCACACGAGGGCGCTTCATCTCTACTATCTTCAGCTCCTGCCCATTACCAGACCAGAAAAGAGAGGGGAATCTCCATGATATCATATACACGTGCGTATTATTAATACGTTTCTGGTTAGTGCGCATTTCTAACTTTTGCACTGGGAATCAGCGAGCACCATTACTGGACTGTGATTTATTTATTTATTCATTTATTTATTCATTTGCCTTGGTTTCATTTATTATTTATATCTGCCCGCAATATAGTAACATCAGACAGCGCTGCATTTTCTTTATATATATATTTTTGGTACACAGATACGCCAGCACCCTGTTTTCCTGAGGATTCAAAGATGATGTTCCTCTTTTACCTTGAGTGGCTCAATGAGCATTTACTAACTTGGTCGCATAACGTAGGCATAATGTCCCAGCAGATGGGAGGTTGGTGAGCTACAACTCATGGAACCCCCAGCAATCTTTAGAGCAACACTGGCGTTCCACAGAGCCCTGGTTGAGAATGGCTGTTTTAGAGGGTTTATTGAGAGATCTACTAGAATGTTGTACACACTGCCCAAAAACTTCATTTTTGAAAGTAATGGCAAACATCTTTCTTGACAGAGAAGCTATACAGGATTTATAGTAAATTTGTCACTTTCTCTATTCGGCGCAAAAGTGATATGATCTGTTGATAAGACTCCCTCCCATTTGCTGATACCTACTTTGTACTTCCGCACCGTTCATTTTTTTGCCTTCATGTGCCCATTGATCTGAGATTATCATCTGTCTGAAACAACATGTATTGATAAGCTGCTTTTTTTCCTCTGCAGGGGAGCATATTTTAAGTTTTGCTGCTTGCGTGGGAAATGCTGACATTGTCAAACTACTGGTGGAGAACGGAGCAAACCTACGGGCTCAGGACTGCTGGGGTGAGTGAAATGGTTGGGTCATACCTTTGCATGATCAGTGAAAATAAGAGAGATTTAAAGGCCAACTCCTGCTCAATGGATAAATAACAAATAAGCAATAATAATATTATCAGCCAACATCTAGTATACAGAAGCCCTCAGGGGTTGATTTACTAAGGCAAATAGACTGTGCACTCTGCAAGTGCAGTTTCTCCAGAACTTAGGAAATGAGCAGACGCTCTGCTCACTTCCATCATCCAATCGTGTGCAAGAAAAAATGCTGTTTTTTTATTTTTCCTTGCATGTGATTGGGTATTCTTTGCAAAGTGAAGCTTCACCTAATTTACTAAGCCCTGGAGCAACTGCACTTGTAAAGTGCACAGTCTATTTTCCTTTAGTAAATCCCCCCCTTCACCATACGAGTCTTGGGAGTCACCCTGAATCCTCTCAGAAAGTCAGAGACACAAGGAAGCTCTGGGGGTTACTCAACATCTCTTCAGAAATCCAGGGGACATTATGAAGCACAAGGAAGTCCCTCTAAAGCACAGGGAGTCCCTCTAAAGCACAGGGGGTCCCTCTAAAGCACTGAGGGTAACTCTAAATCTTTTTGGAAAATTAAGGTCACTGGGAAGCATTGGGGGTTATTTGGAATCAACCTGAAAAACCAGGAACACTAGGAAGCACAGGGGGTCAATCAGAATCTTCTTGGAAAGTCAGGGACTTTCTAGGGATCTGGCACTAGGAACAGTAGTTATTGCTCAAGCAATGCCTGAGGGAATAAGCCCAGCTTAAATGACACAGTTACATAGTTAGTCTGGTTGAAAAAAGACTCAAAAACTCACGACCATCCAGATCATCCAATAGAAAACTCAGAGACATCTGCCATGCAGGTCCTGGGACAGCGGAACCCAGGAAGCCTGGAGGGGTCTTGCTGACTTCAGAGCTCACTTAGAAAGCGATGCCCTTCCCCGCTGTCACCGCTGTAAGACATTCAGCAGTGGCAGTAAAAGGGTTAATGCTAGTGACAGACTGCAAGAACAGTACAGTATTGTAATAATGAACTCCAAGCTGATATAACATATATATATATATACACACATACACACACACATATATAGTATCTGTTCAAAATCCTTTTAAATTGGAGTTAGTGCAAAAAACAGAATTTGACTTGATTTCAGCCTCCTAACCTCTTGTCTAGCAGATCTCAGATGGGAAGGAAAAACTATACTACTATACTTGGGACAATTCAGGAGTGCTTCATGAACATATGCTAACATAGAGCATGTTGGCAGGAGGAGAGAGCTGAGAGATTACCTCATCAGTCTGTTGCTGCTTCTTCACTCTCCAACCACAGGCAGAGGGCAGGGAGGTGACCAATCTGTGTTTCCCTTCCTACCTGCTGTTTGTATATATGTGGCAGCCCAGAGGTGGGCCCAGTTCTGTGTTGCCATATATATTTCTCATTGTTTTGTGTAGGGACCATACACTGCCAACACTGTGACTGCATGAACATGGTCCTGACATCAAACAGCGACGTGTGTATTTGGCAGCATACACTAAGGCCTACCTCGGGAAGTGGTTAAGGACCCATCCATACTATTGGGTTGCAGCAACGTTGTGTTGGTGCAGTGCGGTGCTATTCATTGTAAATGGAACCCCAATTTATCTTACAAATGCACTTGAATTACAGCCCTAAGGTGTGCTGCCAGAAATGGTACATGGACCTCTTTTGGTCTGTTCTGAAGCTTTAAGCAGCCAATTGAAATAAATAGGCTGCCTAAATGCAAAACAGGTAAACACATGGCACATGGTGCATTAACAGGCAGTGGTGTGAATGGGCCCTAACTTTAGTAGGGAAAAACCAGGTCTCCAGGTCACTTGATTGTAAGGATCTCCCATATATACTGGATATTTAGCTGTTTGAATAGATCATCCTTTCCCAACCTTTTGGGGCCAGTCCACACTACATGCGTTTCAGTTGTATTTTTCTGCATCTAAAATACACAGAAAGTAGGTTATATGGTTGTCAATGTCATAATGCATATCAGTGCTTGCAGTTCCAGTGCGTTCCGGTTGCAGAAAAATAAGTAGAACAGGCTGCATTATTCCTGCACAGAACTGCACTGGGACACGGTAAATTGTATCAAAAACACACCTGAATGCACCAAAAACGCACTAGAACGCACATGTTCCTATTTAAATAACCCCCCTGGCGGTATTCCCGAGTGTAGCTCGGGGTAAAGTTTCAGTACCAGAAGCAGTAACCCCGAGCTACACTTGGGCTTACCATGCGGTGTTACTCCAGGATCCCTCGATCACTTACCTTGTCCTGCGCTCCCGCGATGTCCCTCCTGCAGTGTCCCCAGCAATGTAATCCAGCCGATGCCGGCATCTGTCTTCTGGGTTCTGTCCCCTGTAAGCGTCGGGACGTACGGGGGACGGAACTGACGGGAAATTTGAAAATGACAAAAAGTGACATTCACTAAATTCACTAAAATCACATAGTAAAACATTTCTGTATCAATTCATTTCACATACATTTTGTCCCGAGTGCTTTGTCCGGCGCCCTGCCTGCATTTTTACTGTTCTTTCTGCCTGGAAACTGAGAAACGTCCATGGCGTCCAAAAAGCGTCCCTTTAGGTCAAAAGCGGTTTTAGACCGGCTAGAGAACAGCGATAGTAAATTAGAACCACTTGCAGAATTGAGTGATAATGATTCGTGGGGGAAATTCCTCATCAGACACTGAAAACGATTCTGCGACTTTGCTCAGCGATGTGCGAACTTGGTGCTATATTTCAAATTTCAGTGTTTTTGGTTTGATTATATTATTGAAATAAATGTATTATTATTATATTATTATTTTCTATGATTATTTATTAAATTATAATTTATGATTTTGTGTTTCAAATTTTAACCTACCCGGGATGTTTACTAGACTCTTGTTCGGACAGATTTCAGTGAGTTCCTAAAAATTACAGGCCTACAATAAAAAAAATACATAATTCCATACAAAAAAATGTACCACTTTGAACACAGAAATATGGACATAATCAGACCACTAGGGAGGTTAAAGAAAAAAAAGAGGGGAAAAATGAACCAGAAAGCATGAAAAATGCACCGGAACATGCCAAAAACGTGTCAAAAACGTGCACGCAGAAACGCATAAAAAACGTAGCAAAGCGTTTCTATGGTGTGAACCGGCCCTGAACTCCAGTGGAAGCCATCGAATAACTTCCAGGTCTCTAGGAACCACTACTAAAATCAATCTATTGGGGTCAGTGAGAAAATGCCCCTTAAATTAGTGACTGTTGGAAGAATGCCCCTTATACAGTGGTGGTCCAAATACCACTCTTACAGACAGCTAAAAAGATCTCTGGTGTCATACAGCTGGCTCTAACTAGTGGTGTTGGACCCACAACTATACAGACACCATTAAATGGGAGGTCATTCAACCACGGGTCAAGGAACCCCTACCAACCTCTGGAAGACCTTAGTGTTCCATTGAACCCTGGTTAAGAATGGCTGTCCAAGATAAATTATTATGCGGCCGATATTCTCAGTAAATTGGGCTTTCTTTGCAACTGGAACCAGTTGTGATCTTCTACAATATAGCTTTATAAAATAGGTTCAAAACTTTTAAGGATCAAGTCGCTCACAACAAACAAATACGAAAAATATACCCAAAAATATATATTTGAAGTATTTTCTTCCCATATAGTAAAATATAAAAACATTAAAGAGGAGGTTCAGGCTCCCCCCAAAAAATTAAAAGTCAGCAAATACTGTAGCTGCTGACTATTAATATAAGGACACTTACCTGTCCAGGGATCCAGTGATGTCCTCACCTGAGCCAATTCTTTAATCAGCTTCAGGTGAAGGCAATGACACCGTAGGTAAGTGAAGTTGGCAGTGAAGCCTTCTGGCTTCACAGACGGTTTCTACTGTGTTTTCTGAATGGTCCTGCAGTCTTCTGGGACCTGTGATGTGTCCCAGAAGGCTGCGGGGGAAAGGAGGTGCCGAACTTCACCACAGCAATCTGACCGGAAGTGGTAGTGGATACTTGTCAAAACCAGGTACTCGCTCCCCTCTCCCCCCAAAAAGACCTGGATAGGAGGCTGCCAAATTGTGTCCAAATCCACCATATGTGAATTAAGAAGGTTGTACTATGATGTATATGAGAAATCTCCAAATGTTCTAAATAGAGGGATAGTTTACTGTTCCTCAGACTTTACAGGGGTCAGACTGTGGTTAGTGGGAGTAGAACATGTCCCGGCATCACTGGGAGTACAAAATGCCTGAAACGTGGTGGTCAATGGAAATAAAGCAATAGTGTCCCATCATTTGTATCAGTGAGAGGAATAGTGCCCCATCATTGGTGTCAGTAGGAGGAATAGTGTCCCATCATTGGTGTCAGTGGGAGGAATAGTGCCCCATCATTGGTATTAGCTGGAGGAATAGTGCCCCATCATTGGTGTCAGTGGGAGGAATAGTGTCCCATCATTGGTATCAGTGGGAGGAATAGTGCCCCATCATTGGTATTAGCTGGAGGAATAGTGCCCCATCATTGGTATCAGTGGGAGGAATAGTGCCCCTTCATTGGTATCAGTGGAAGGAATAGTGCCCCATCATTGGTGTCAGTGGGAGGAATAGTGACTCATCATTGGTGTCAGTGGGAGGAATAGTGTCCCAATATTGGTATTAGCTGGAGGAATAGTGTCCCATTGTTGGTATCAGTGGGAGGAATAGTGTCCATCATTGGTGTCAGTGGGAGGAATAGTGACCCATCATTGGTATCAGTGGGAGGAATAGTGTCCCATCATTGGTTTCAGTGGAGGAATAGTGCCCCATCATTGGTGTCAGTGGGAGGAATAGTGCCCCATCATTGGTGTCAGTGGGAGGAATAGTGACCCATCATTGGTATCAGTGGGAGGAATAGTGTCCCATCATTGGTATCAGTGGGAGGAATAGTGCCCCATCATTGGTATCAGTGGGAGGAATAGCGTCCCATTATTGGTATTAGTTGGAGGAAGAGTGCCCCATCATTGGTGTCAGTGGGAGGAATAGTGTCCTATAATTGGTATCAGTGGGAGGAATAGTGTCCCATTATTGGTATTAGTTGGAGGAATAGTGTCCCATCATTGGTATCAATGGGAGGAATAGTGTCCCATTATTGGTATTAGTTGGAGGAATAGTGCCCCATCATTGGTATCAGTGGGAGGAATAGTGCCCCATCATTGCCATCAATGGGAGGAATAGTGTCCCATCATTGCTATCAGTGGGAGGAATAGTGCCCCATCATTGGTATTAGTTGGAGGAATAGTGCCCCATCATTGGTATCAGTGGGAGGAATAGTGTTCCATCATTGGTATTAGTGGGAGGAATAGTGCCCCATCATTGGTGTCAGTGGAAGAATAATGTTCCATCATTGGTATTAGTGGGAGGAATATTCCCCCATTATTGCCATCAATGGGAGGAATAGTGCCCCATCATTGATATTAGTTGGAGGAATAGTACCCCATCGTTGGTATCAGTGAGAGGAATAGTGCCCCATCATTGGTGTCAGTGGGAGGAATAGTGTCCCATCATTGGTATCAGTGGGAGGAATAGTGTCCCAATATTGGTATTAGCTGGAGGAATAGTGTCCCATTGTTGGTATCAGTGGGAGGAATAGTGCCCCATCATTGGTGTCAGTGGGAGGAATAGTGCCCCATCATTGGTGTCAGTGGGAGGAATAGTGTCCCATTATTGGTATCAGTGGGAGAAATAGCGTCGCATTATTGGTATTAGTGGGAGGAATAGTCCCCCATCATTGCCATCAATGGGAGGAATAGTGCCCCATCATTGATATTAGTTGGAGGAATAGTCCCCCATCATTGGTATCAGTGGGAGGAATAGTGCCCCATCATTGGTATCAGTGGGAGGAATAGTGCCCCATTATTGGTATCAGTGGGAGGAATAGCGCTCCAGCATTGATATTAGTGGGAGGAATAGTGCCCCATCATTGGTGTCAGTGGGAGGAATAGTGCCCCATCATTGGTATCAGTGGGAGGAATAGTGCCCCATCATTGCCATCAATGGGAGGAATAGTGCCCCACCATTGGTGTCAGTGGCAAGAATTATGCCTCAATGTTAATGTCCAGTGGAACGAATAGTCCCTTGAAGCAGTGGGGCAATAGTGCTCCAAGGGCCAGATAAAGACAAACAAAGGGCCGCAGTTTAGAGACAAGTTATGAAATATATATAGAAAACATCCAAGAACAGGCAATAGATCACCTCTACATGGTAATCCTGGGTATATGAGCCTTCAAACCCTCATTTGATTGCCATAAACCTTTATGTATTCAGGAAATGTAAATCCCACATACTTGGTCACTTTCAATTTGTTTATTACAGGGAACACAGCGCTGCACATTCTGACTCTGCAGCACAATAAGACGCTCTCCTGTCAGATATATGACCTCATCATGTCTTTCGACACCAATCAGAAAGGCCCGTGTTTGGACCACATCTTGAACAACGAAGACCTGACACCATTCAAGATGGCCGCAGCCGAAGGCAATGTCACTGTGTGTACTTTTTCCAAACCTTTTTTTATAGAAACATGTAGTGTTTTATTTACCTCTGTTTTGTTCATTTATTTATATTGGGGTCTAAAAAATATGTTTTGAAAAGGTTTTCAGTTATTTTTTTGTCAAGTATTTATAAAATACTGCATCCAAATACTTACATTTTAACCATTTGCCGCCCGGCCTATAGCCGTTTGGCGGCGGCAAAAATGCTTCACCTTTCCAGGTGCACGCCATTTGGCGTGCTCCCGCACATGCGCAGTTCGTGCGGTTGAAGAACCGCGCAGCGGCGCGATCTGTCACCGGCCTTGTACCTCGGACACGGCCGATGACAGATCTGAGTACCGGCCCCCGTTGCCATGTGACCTGCTGTGACCAATCACAGCAGGTCACATGCCAGTTGTATACAATGGATGGCTTCATTCATGCCATCCATTGTATACTACTGCCTAGCTGTGAATGGTCACAGCGATCACATGCACATGTCATGTGATTAGCTGTGGCCAAATCACAGCTAAGCACAAAAAACAGCTAAGCACAAAAAAAAAAAAAAACCTGAATGAATCAATTTCATTCTGGTAAATGCTTGCTTATAGCAAAGTAATTCTTTGCTATAAGCAAATTGTGTAAAAAAAAAAAAAATACTGATCACTTCCCCAAAGTAGTACAATGTTACTATGGTAACATTGTACTACTTTGGTCATAGTAAAATATGAAAAAAAAATCTTAAAAACAAAAAAAAATGTAATAAAAAATTAAAAAAATTAAAAAAAATATATATATATATTTTTTTTTCATACTGTCACCAGTCAGTGTCCCTGTTCACCGCCATGCCAGTTATATGATGACGCTCTGGTGACAGTATGTAAAAAAAAAAATAGTGAAAATTATTTTTTAAATTTTTTCATTTTCCGAAAAATTATGACAAAAAAAATACAACTTCAAAAAACTCGCCATGCCTCTTATGAAGTACGTCGGACTGTCTACTCTGCAAAAAGGGGTCATTTGGGGGATATCTATACTATTCTGACATTCTTGGACCTCAAGAAATTAGATTGGCTGTCAGTACTTCAGGATTGATCAATATTCAGATCTATACCATAGTTTGTGAACTCTATAACTTTCCTACAAACTAAATAATACATCCTAATTTGGGTTATTTTCACCAAAGACATGTAGCAGAATACATCTCGGCCTAAATTTATGAAGAACAATTATTTATTTGCAAACTTTTATAACAGAAACAAAGAAAAACTTGTTTTTTTTCAAAATTTTTTGTCTTTTTTTGTTAATTTAGCAAAAAATAAAAACCCCAGTTACCAATACCACCAAATGAAAGCTCTAGTTGTGTGAAGAAAATGATAAAATTTTAGTTTGGGTACAATGTTGTATGACCGCGCAATTGTCATTCAAAGTGTGAGAGCGCTGAAACCTGAAAAATGGCCTGGGCAGGAAGGTGCAAAATTGCCCGGTATTGAAATGGTTAATCTAGCAGGTGGTGCTTCAGGCACTTTCCTACATGTTCACCTGTCTATTACTAGCTGCTCTGTTGAGACTGTTTACAGAACTTGATAGCTCAAGCTTACGTCTACAAACAAAAAAATAACACAAATCAAAACCAGTATAGTGTTAAAGGAGACATGCAGTTTCTTTTAGATATGTTTGCATAGCCCTAATATAAACAATTCTTTAGAAATCATTGTATTTTATTTTTTTAAATGGTTTCTGTGTGGAGATTTTAGCTATGTATCTACTTGGAGGTGGTGTGATCACATAGTCTTGCTGTGCTTCCTGCCTGCTAATGCAGCAAAGTGATTGAGGTTTGCTAAGTCTGATATCGGTGCAAGTCTGTGGCCACCTGAGATCCATAGAGAGTCATAACATATCCCATAAATGTTTTTTTTCTGTAATTGGTTTAATCTCAGCAATTGTTAAACAAGGGTACTGACTGCAGACACACAAGGGTAACAGAAGACATATTGTGGTGCCTGCTTTAAGCAGGTTTAAATGGTATAAAATTGCAGAACTCAAATATCCATATATTTGTATAGACAGGCCTGTACATTTTCTGTCTGTGTCTGCAATCAGTACCCTTGCTGAACAATTTCTGTCGTAACTGTGTGAGATGGGGCCCTGAATAAAAACCATGAGCACCCCCTTCCTCTGGTATCTCCATCTCATTGGCAATTTCTCTCTTGATGCAGAATAACAGCTTTCATATGATGGGGGGTGGCAAACTATATGTAAACCTATTGTATTGGACCCCAGAGCAGTTGCATGGTCTCCTATGTCTATAGTCATGCCTTGGTTTGTTGGAAAAGCCCCATCTAATAGTATCTCAATAAAACTGGTTTTAACTTGTTATTTAAGCTGACCATACACTGTGAATCTCATTCTGTCCTGATGAAGGTAGGTGGCCCTATCAGCACTCTCCGATCTGACATCCTTTGGTTGGAGAATTAGCCTAACAGTGGCTGCATCCAATCAGATGCTCGGGTACAATAGCTCATCAGGGAGATTCGTCCATCCATGCTGTTAGCAGACTGAATTGTAAAAATCCAGGAGTTTTTATTGCCAGCTTAAGGGCTTCTTGTCTTCCTTGACTTCAGAACTATTCGCTACTAGGCTCCATCAAATGCCAGTCCCATTTCTAATAAGAGTGCCTTTATGGCCCACCAAGGAACTACCACTGGACAGATAGGGGATGGCGGTTGGTGGGGCTCAGCCCTGACGTCAGGGGAGCCACTTACCTAGAAATAAGATGAAACTACTTTCAGGGGGGTGCACAGATGAAGGCCTAACAAAGGCAACAGCTGGCATCTGGTCAGTGAACACCGCTCTAGGTCAGCCCCTTCATCCACTACCATTCACACACCAAGTACCGGGTGCCAGCCCTGTCCGTTCCAGACGTCAGTAGACAAAACACTTCCAATGGCCGCACATCCACTGAAAACCATCTTTATTTCTTCTTTTGACATATTCCACAAAACACAAGCTTGAGTCCTGCTTCCCGGTCATGTATTGTGGAATATGTCAGAAGAAGAAATAAAGATGACTTTAACTAGATTGTAAGCTCTGAGGATCAGGGCCCTCAAATCCCTCGTCTTGAACTGTATTGTTGCTGTATTGTCTCCTGTTATATTGTAAAGCGCTGAGCAAACTGTTATATATAAATCCGGGATAATAATAATAATAATAATATATAAATCCTGTATAATAATAATAATAATATATAAATCCTGTATAATAATAATAATAATACATAAATCCGGGATAATAATAATATATAAATCCTGTATAATAATAGTATATAAATCCGGGATAATAATAATAATATATAAATCCTGTATAATAATAATAATACATAAATCCAGGATAATAATAATAATATATAAATCCTGTATAATAATAATAATATATAAATCCAGGATAATAATAATATATAAATCCTGTATAATAATAATAATATATAAATCCAGGATAATAATAATATATGAATCCTGTATAATAATAATATATAAATCCGGGATAATAATAATAATATATAAATCCTGTATAATATTAATAATACATAAATTCTGTATAATAATAATAATATATAAATCCAGGATAATAATAATATATAAATCCTGTATAATAATAATAATATATAAATCCTGTATAATAATAATAACTAGAAAATCTACAATTTCTGGGGAAATTGTGTGAAGTGTTCTTGCCTCCACCAGTAGTCTACAACTGGAGTGGGCGGAGTAGCTTTTGTCACTCTGCTGGCTGCTCACACACCTGGGTTCCTATGACAACTCAGTCTACAGCAAGGGCAGAGGAGCGGTTAAAAACAAACTGCTCCAACTTGCTCACTTCACTGGCGGTTGCCATCTTCAAACGGTTGTAGTTTTACAACTATAAATCCTACAGTGAAGAGCTTTATATTGTGAGAATCACAAGACACAGACCTACATTATGATGCATAGTATGTCTCTGAAATATTAAAAATGAAGGCACAGTCGCAGGTTAGAAATTGCCCTTCAAATTTCAGGTGTCTAGAGTAGAGTTTCAATGAATGTCAATGGGCGGCGTGAGTTGCAAACAAATAGTCATATTGTGAAAACTATCAGGACCATGGCTTAGTTGTGGACATTTTTAGTGGCAGCAGGGATAGCTGAACGTTTTGATATAAGATATGTGTAGGTTGGCTTGAAAATGAGGGAGTGATGGCAGTTTAGAATTCATGTCCTGATTTTTCAGCTCACACGCTAGCTTTTGTCAGCTCCCACTCTGGTTTTGAACATTCCGCCATTCATTCCTATGGGACCAATTTCACCACAAAAACGCCGATATTTCGTGAACCATTCGGCGAAACGTTCCACAAAGTAATAGCGATCCAATCGGGAACAATCCGCACGTTTCCGTATATTACTGTCTATGTAGTGTAAAAACTGTGGGAGGAGTTAGGGTGGTAAATTTGGCTATAATAAGAATATATATGTGAGATAACAGGAAGTGGTCGCCATGCAGGAACACCTAATAACTGGATGTGCGGCCAATGGAAGTGCTTCAGCCGGCATCTGGTGGTGGCTGCATTTAGAAAGTATTTTTAAATATTTAAAATTTCCTAACAGGTTTCTATCCAATTTCCAACTACAAATTCATTGGAAGTTGGCGCTCTTGTTTTTTATAGACTAACTTTCAGAGCTGTTCTGAGTTTTAGTCCCTGATCACACCGGTGTGGCTTTGTCATGTGATCTGAGTTTCAGATCGGATGACAATTTGCACCCTATTGTCCGTAATGGAAGCGGTCATATCAGTGCGATTCGGAGTCGCACCGATTTTGAAAGTACTTCATGCACTACATTTTGCAAGTTGAGGTGCGACTTGCATAGATCTGTGTATGAAGTTGCACAAATGTCTTCCAACTCGCACCTGAAATCAGACTGACATTCGACTTTGAAACCGTGCAAATTAAAGTGAAGACACACCATTTCAAAGTTGGATTCGGTGTGACCGAAGGCTAAAGGGTAACTCTACTTTTGTGGGGGAAAAAACAAACAAATAAAAAAAAAAATAATCTTGCATATACAATTGGGACACAAGTGATATTGTAATTGAATGTTATTAAAAATTACCTTTCCTTTTTAATCTGTAGCCGCTGTAATTTTCTGTAAAATTCACTATAACAACCTGGAGGCGTTCTGTACACAGATGGTGTACATAGTGACCCCTCCCAGAAATGTCATTTCCTGCTTGTGTGATTGGCTCACTGATTTCCCAAAAGTCTGCACTAAGATGCAAGTCAGATTTTGCAACAAAAATTTCATTTTTGCAAAGATTCTCCCAAAGGGAAATCACGTCTGAAGGGATGCAGACCCTGCCACTTTCCTCATTAGAGACCTGCAGGTGCAGCAGCTGATTGATAAGTCCTCATGCATACGGGACGTTTTTACAGCGGCTGTTTTTAGCTTTTGACGTTTTTTTCTACAGCAAGTAAACCCCCCAGCATATTATCCTATGTATCCATACACACACAGACTGTAATCAACATTTTCTGGCTGGAAAAAATACCCAGGACTAGTGGGTTTCTAGAGGAGTTTTTTAGCTGTAAAAACGATCTAACGCTGAAAAACTCGGTAAATAGCGGCAAACCGGTGTTTTGGAAATTTTTTGGAGCATAAAAACATTTTGGGGGGGGGGGGTAAAAAAATGCCACTAAAAAACACAGCAAGCGCCGCTAAACACTAATGCCAAAATGATAAAAAAAACACTGAAAAACTCAGGTTTTTAACGTGATTTTACACAGCTAACGTTACCAGCGTTATTAAACCACCCCTTGTGCATGGATCCTCCTTGTAAAATTGATCCCATACATAGTCACTCTGCACATGGACACAGACAAACAGCTATTTCTTCAGAATAATAGGTAGGAATCCTTGCAATGTACATAGATCACCCAGAGGGGTGTTTTTTTGTTTTTTTACCGAATCAGTTTAACCACTTCCAGACCGGACACTTTCACCCCCTTCCTGACCAGGGCAATTTTCAGCTTTCAGCGCTATCACACTTTGAATGACAATTGCACGGTCATGCAACACTGTACCCAAATGAATTTTTACCATTTTTTTGAGACAGATAAAGCTTTATTTTGGTGGTATTTATTCACTTCTGGGATTTTTATTTTTTTTGCTATGTAAATGAAAAAGTCCACAAATTTTGAAAAAAAGTGTTTTTTTAATAAAAATTTTGCAAATAAATAATATTTCAGCATAAATCTTGGCCAAAATTTATTCCGTTATCTTTTTAGTAAAAAAAAAAAATCCAAATTAGTTTATAACCAAAAATTATAATTTTGAAACATTTTTTTTTACATTTTTATTTTTTTTTTATATTATTATTTTTTATTTATTTTTTCACATACTGTCACCCTAACAGTACAGTGTCACCATGGTGACACTGTACTACTTGTGGGGGGTGATGAAGATTTTTTTTTTTTTTTGTTTTACACTGATTGCTTTTACACCCATATAGGATGTAAAAGCAATCATTTCTCTTTCTCTCTGTCTGCATTATTGCAGTCATTAAGAAGTACTGAGTGAGCTGTGATTGGTCACAGCTTGTCACATGTTACAAGGCTGTTGTGAATAGCCTTGTACCATGTGATCTCTGTGATCATTCACAGATTTCACACGTAGTAAGCAATGATGTTACAAGTGACATCTTGCTTACTACTTTCCATGTGATCACTGATTGGCCAATCAGTGATCACATGATCGGGACCTCGTACAGAGGTCCCGTCCGACGATCGGTGTTTCACTGTGTCCGGAGGACACAGCGGGCACCGGATTGCGGTGCGCGCACAAGCACGGTGCGGGGAGGCCGTTTATAAACGGCCACCCGACCCTGCACTGCCACCGTCCGGCCGTTTATATACAATGGCCGGTCGGGAAGTGGTTAAAATTAATTTAAAATAATTGAATAAGACTGTGTGTTCACCTGCTGTACTTACCTGCCTTTCTCTAGATGTTTCAGCATCTTCTGAAAAAAAGAGTCCGAACTGTTAACACGTTGGGCCCAAACACTTACACGCTCTATGACCTCACTGAGATCGACTCCTGGGGGTGCTCGTGTTCCGTTCTTCACCTGCTGGTGACATCTAAGAAGGCAGAGGTACATATGTTTTATAAATGACTTCCAATGGCTATCACAATGAAAGGGACCAATAGAACTTTTTTAGTAGTTGTGGATAGAATGGGCAAGAGTTTGAACCTTTGTTTGTCTTTTTTTTATTGCCAAGTCTCACTATGACATTTAGCCCGGGTTCACATATATGCGGTGCGGTATATCGCATGTGATTTGTACAGGAACCGCACCGCATTCCCTGCAAATCGCATGTGATTTGTGTGCGGTGCAATTGGAGACGTACATTTTGTATGGCTCTAATCGGACCGCACCTGCACCAAAAAGGTGCAAGATCCTTTTTTTGGGTCCACACTAGAATCGGATCGCATGGATATTCACACCTATGCGATCCGATTCTGCACATCGCACCGTGTTTTGTGGACCGCTTTTGGGGTGGTGTTAACATACATACCCGCAGCGGTTCACATGAACGGGGTGTGATTTTGATGCGGTGTGGAATTCGCACTGAAAACACTGCGAATTCCGCACCCCATCAGTGTGAACCTGGGCTTAAATCCAGATTAAGTTTTCTCCAAAGACAGATTGTTTACAATCCACCCCCCCCCCCCCCCCTTAATTAGGGCTAGACTACAACTAAAATAGACAAAACTGTCTCTTATATACGTTGTAATACATGATTCTAACAACATGATCAAATACTATTAAAGTGGTTGTAAATATAAAGGGTTTTTTTTTTACCTTAATGCATTCCCTGTATTGGGGTAAAAACCTTTTATGTGCAGCTCCCCTTCGCCCTGCTAAGTACCTACCTGAGCCTGATCTCGACCCAGCGCTGTTCCCAAGAGCATTGGCAATGTTGTCTCCCTGTCTCCACTGAACTCAGTGAGTGCAGCCATTGGCTCCTGCTTCTGTCTGTCAAATGTAATGATGAGGGAGCAGAGGGTGAGGGTGGGGCCAAGTCACACTGTTTGTGTCAATAGACACACACAGCCTTGTCCCCCATAGTAATTCATCCCCCATATAGTAATTCATCCCCCTCGTTCACAAGCCTTGGCTTGTGAACGAGTGTGCTTGTGTACCATCATAGGAAGTATCTTAGGAAGCATCATAGGAAGAGGAGGAGCCCAGAGCACTGGTGGAGGACTCCAGAAGAGGAGGTTCAGGGCCGCTCTGTGCAAAACCATTGCACAGAGCAGGCACGTATAGCATGTTTTTTTAAAAAAAAAAAAAAGCCTTTACAGTCGCAGCCTTTACAGTACAGATACCATGCAGTACACCCATAGGATGTGGTGACAGGCTTATATGTCTGGGAATTACATGTGAGTGCAATACAACTTTTTATCCATTCTTAAAATAAACAATACTGCACTATGGAAGGATCTTTTTGTGTCTCGCTTATATGCCCTTGAGTGGAGGTGGAGCGGAATAGATACGCTGGGGGAGGAGTCTCCATTTACCTTGTGGTCCCTGGATGAGGAGCATATTTATGAGGATCTGTTACAGAGGTGGTTACTAGCCTTTTGGCCCTGTGTGGGTCAGTGTGTGGAGGTGAGCAGGCATTGCTGCCATTTGAGGATTTTTTTCACCAGAGTGAAGATCACCTTTTGACAGTTTCACTTGCATGGACTTTATATTTTGAATATTCACGGATGTTTTTTTTGCATTGATTCACATTCATATGTCATTTAATATTGAGTGGTTATTAGTTTTGTTAAATATATTGTTAATGCATACGATATATTTTTCTTTATATCACTTGAACTTTATTTATTTATATATATTCTTTGTGTAGTGGTTTCACATTAAGGATAGTTTATTCCTGTTAGCGGGTCATCTTTACCACTGAGCACTAATATGTTGACACATTTTGCACAATTAAGTATGAATTTTTATTGATGAATAGGATTTGGGTTTATATAGCGCTTCACTATTGTATGAATGTTTATTTCACACTTACTGGTTTAAGTCGAGTGGCAGCAGCTATAATTTTAGGGATCATTATCCATATAAAGCGCAGGAGGACATCTTCATTTAAGTAATAAATCATGGCTATAATAAATGTATAAATAATGTAAAAATATATACAATAAAAGAATGAAAACCAATTCTAATATAATGTATGTAATGTATTGTATGATGATATCATAATTTATACAATTGAGTATACAATAACAAAAGTGACAAACATTTAAAAATGTAAAAATAAAAGTATTATAATATTGTAAAAAATGAAAGTATATAGAATGATATACTGTGTGTGTGTGTGTGTGTGTGTGTATATATATATATTCCAAAAGAGAGAGCTGTACTCATGGGTCTTGAGAAGTGAACATAGGAGTAAGATATTTTATTTCAATGTTTCAACGATGCACAAGCTCTTCCTCAGGACGAGTTTGTGCCCCGCTCGAAATAAAATCTTCACTGTGTGTTCACCTCTCAAGATCTCAAGACCCGTGAATGCCGCTCTCTCTTTTGGATTATATATACTACACACTTTGCTGCGTGCCTGGGCCCATTTTATATATCTGATATGTGTGCAGTGCCATATATATATATATATATATATATATTATATCTACGCTGGAATCCTTAAATGTTGTCTATTGCAGTCTGTGCCCAGTTTGAGGGAAATTCCCACCTTTCACAGCTGCCCTCTTCCTCCTGTTCTGATGACAACCATATGCCATAGACACCAAGACAAATAATGAGCATAAATATCCCCAGTGAGGACACAGGTAGCAATAAAAAGAACTTGGCAGAGGTTCTGACCCTTCCACAGTCTGAAACCAGAAGAGAAGTTTGGCCTAAGAAAATATGTCAGTAGGGTGAACTTGCTAGATATTCACCTGCTTGGTTCTTGGCATGCATAGTGTTAGGCCATTCATTGGGTGTGCCCATTCCACAGCCAACCAAAAACCACACATGAACATTTTTTAGCAATGCTGTGTAGGTGGCACTAATGTGCTGCTGTGTCTTTGCATGACCACCGCAGCATCGCATGTAGCAAAGGGCATGGTCTTCACCTAGGTAGGATGGAATGGGTGTAGCTTGGGTTGGACCAGTGGCCACAGTCTCAGGTTAGAGCTGAGTAGAGGAGAGTCTTGAGTAGTTTTGAGGGAGACGAGGAGGTCAGATTTGAGCCCTTGTAGGACATTTGGGGCTCCAGCAGTGAATATGTAACAGGTATAAAACTCCCTTTATGTTTTTCCCTTTGGGAGAATGCCATCTCTTATTTCTTAAAGTGGGCACCACCAGAAAGTTAATACAAAAGAAAACCCTATTGGTGGGCGAGAATCCTGGAGTTGGCCAACTGTGCAAGATTGAATAATGTTTAGCAATTGACCTTACTAAACAACTTTACATGTAGTAAATAGGAGAAAACAAGCATTTTCACTAAGTCTCTTTGATCCTATGGGGAAGAGGATAAGTCTCTGTCTAGGAAGCAAAGACAGAGACTGGCTTGCTGGGGAATGTGGTGGCCGAGTAAAAGTTGGCTGACCTGATGGTGGTGAGAGGTGTTCTCCTGTGCAACCATGTACCATGAAACCCACAATCATGGTGATTTCTGGGCCAAGGCATGACCCCCGACAGACCAGGCCTGACGCCACTGGAACTATCAAGTGATGATGGTGGGTTTGGTGATGTGCTCAGTAGGCCAGGAGGTGTAGAGGCAGATCGATAGAACGGGGGTTTCAGATCTTCTATTGCCAGAATCTAATTACAGCAGGCCCTGGAACCAGCTTGATCTGGCTTAACAACCTGGCATTGGGGGCACTGAATGGCCTTAGATCTTGGCATGCTCTGTGGTCAGTGACTCAAAGTATTGAGATCAGAGATGGCCAGGTTCTCTTTAAGTGAGCTGCATATAAAAAGCATAGAAGAACGTAGACGAACAAGAAGAACGTAGCTCGTCTTTGCTTTAAACTCCCCATATATACCAAAGCGATCATACAGAGTAAAATTATTGCTTTACAACAGGCCTAAAGTGGGATTGTGTTGCAGGGAATCAAAAGGTGAGAATGCTGAGTGGGGCAAATATATAGCTACTATATAATGAATGTTCCAATAAATGTAGATATTTACCAAAGACAGAAATCAGTTAAAAAGGTGTGATTTAATAAAATGGCCATGTATATGGTAAATTGAACTTTTGAATATTTATATTGAATATGTAACTAAATATATGTTTTCAGTATTGTGCATTATAGTGCCTCTTTAAGACCATTGACCCCAAACACTTCCCACAGGCACGGCGAATTGTGGATATCTCCCCCGTGAAAGAGCTGCTGAGTGAAAAATGGCACAGGTTTGGGCGGCCATATTTTTGGTCCCTTGCAGCCGTTTATGTGCTGTACATGATCTGCGTGTCTTTGTGCTGTGCTAACCGACCCCTCCAGCCTCTGAGGAACCTCTCAACCAACCCTCGAGACATCACCATTATGGAGCAGGTGCATCTCCAGGTAGGACTCACCAATATGTAAAGATTTAAGATAAGTTTAAAGAGGTTGTATAGGAGCTTTGCATCATTATTCATTATTAATAATAATAATATTTTTTCAATTTTCCATTCATTATGGTCAGAATAAAAAAAAAAAAAAAAAAAAAAAAAAAATATATATATATATATATATATATATATATGTGTGTGTGTGTGTATATATATATATATATATATATATATATATAATGTCTTTTTTATGAAAATGTTACCTTGAACTGCTGCTATTTACTGAGATTTCATTTCAGGACTCGTATAACACGGTGGGGGATGAGCTGCGACTAGTTGGGGAGATTATCTCAGTTGTTGGAGCGCTGGCAATGTTACTTGTGGAGGTAATCATACTTCCCGACCCCCTGTAACCCATTCAAGCGAATGCATGCAGTTGCAGCACATTTGTCAGCAAAAATGGGGTTAAATTTGCAGTGAGGAGGTGTCATAACTCTTAACCACCAGTCAATCGCCTCTGAAAAGTGATTGAAAAAGAGATCACCCTTTAGCAGAGTGGCGGATTTAGATGCCTAACAGTGCATAAGATTTTTGTTCTGTAAGATCCATTCCTTCTAAAATCGTAAGTTAGGAACTAAAAAGTACTTTTGTACAAATGTGCAAAGGATTGAACATTTTTCTCAAACAAATTAAAGTGTTACTAAACCCAGGACCCTGCATTCACTATATCCGCTCTCCCCGGACCCTGCATTCACTATATCCGCTCTCCCCGGACCCTGCATTCACTATATCCGCTCTCCCCGGACCCCGCATTCACTATATCTGGTCTCCCCAGACCCTGCATTCACTATATCTGGTCTCCCCAGACCCTGCATTCACTATATCTGGTCTCCCCAGACCCTGCATTCACTATATCCGCTCTCCCCGGACCCTGCATTCACTATATCCGCTCTCCCCGGACCCCGCATTCACTATATCTGGTCTCCCAGGACCCTGCATTCACTATATCTGGTCTCCCAGGGCCCTGCATTCACTATATCTGGTCTCCCCGGACCCTGCATTCACTATATCTGGTCTCCCTGGACCCTGAAATCACTATATCTGGTCTCCCCGGACCCTGCATTCACTATATCCGGTCTCCCTGGACCCTGCATACACTATATCTGGTCTCCCACAGTACACAGAACATGGAAATGCAATTATTTTAGTAAATATAAACTTCTAAACACCTTTTCTCATCAGTTGTATATAGCAGTCTTGTGACTTCTATCAGTGTCCAGCAGAGCTACTGGTTAAAGCTTGTAGGAGGAGTTTTCATTGTGCTCTAGGAGGATGCAGAACCTGACCTCTTTATACACAGTGCTGATTGGCCCTGTGCTGATCACATGCTCCCTCCCAAGAAAGAAAAAAAACCTCTCTAGCAATACACACCAAACTGAGCATGTGCAGAGTGTCTCCACACAACATATCTTATCAGGAGATAAGAGGGGGACACTGGAAAAAGGGGAGGATCAGAGAAGTCAGGCTCAAACTGCGTTTTTTACACCATGCAAAGGATTAGCCCCTTAGGTTCCACAGTGAGTATAACAAGCATGCTTTACTGCATCTACAGACTGATTGTACTGCTGTGAGTGTAGTAGCACTTTAATTTCTAGCAGTGTGTGTTTTCTTTTGGGAACTAACATTTGATCCAAAACCAAATGTTAAAATAGAACTATGGGCAAAACTTTTTTTCTATTTTGGGATATAGTAAGGGAGGGTTATAACTCCTGTCAGTTTATTTTTTGGCACCTGGTCCCATTGAGGAGATTTCCACCTACACCATTACAACCATCGATGTTGTACAGCCCAACCGCCTGTGTCCTAGCAACTGATGATGCTGTGCAGACCAGCTACCAGTATCCCAGCAACCAATGATGCACAGCATTTTTACTTGCTAGGATGCTGGAGGACGGGCCACACAGTCATTAGTAACCAACGCCAGCATCCTAGCAACCAAAGACAGGGGAGGGAAAATAGGGGTGCTACGGGGCCCTGTGATCTATAGTTATGCCTTTACTGCTGACGTTTTAGCAATCAGGAAGTGTGGGAAAGCCTCCAACAGCCTCCTAACAGATAAGGTTGGCACAATCGATATGATTTACATATTCTACGCAGAATGTTACACCTCACTTACAGAAGGTGCTGTCATGTCGTTGGTGTTCTACAGATCCCCGTACTGATGAGCACCCCAATCATCTCCTTACTCCAAGACAACGTCTCCGGAGGACTTTTTCACTTCATCCTGTGAGTAGAGTTGAGCTGTTTTTTGTTTTTGCCAGTTCTCATCCGTGTTGATTCAGGATGTTGAAATTTAAAAAAAAAAATACTTGTCCAGGGACTAAATCAGGGTCCCAATCTACTTGTCCCTCATGGCAATCTATTTGTCCTGAAAAAAAAAAATTTTTTTAACCAAAACCATATTTAACCTCCCTGGCGGTCTGATTATTTCAGATTTGTGGTGCTGAAAGCGGTACCATTATTTTGAATGGAAATATGTAGTTTTTTTATTGTAGGCTGTAATTTTTAGGAATAACTCACTGAAATCTGTCCGAACAAGAGTCTAGTAACATTCTGGATATGATAAAATTTGAAACACGAAATCATAAATTATAATTTAATAAATAATCATAAAAAATAATAATATAATAATAATACATTTAATTCAATAATATAATCAAACCGAAAACACTGAAATGTGAAATAGAGCGCCAAGTTCGCACATCGCTGAGCTCAGTCGCAGAATCGTTTTCAGTGTCTGATGATGAATTTCCCCCACGAATCATTATCACTCAATTCTGCAAGTGGTTCTGATTTACTATCGCTGTTCTCTAGCCGGTCTAAAACCGCGTCTGACCTAAAGGGACGCTTTTTGGACGCCATGGACGTTTCTCAGTTTCCAGGCAGAAAGAACAGACAAAATGCAGGCAGGGCGCCGGACAAAGCACTCGGGACAAAATATATGTGAAGTGGGTTGAAACAGCAATGTTTTACTATGAAAAATTTGTTTTGAAAAAAATTAAATTTTTTAAAATTTTCAAATTTCCCGCCGCCCGTAAGTCCCGACGTCACAGGGACCGGAACACAGAAGCCGGATGCCGGCATCGGCCGGAGGAGATGGCCGGGGACGCTGCAGGAGACGCATCGTGGGAGCGAAGGACAAGGTAAGTGCTGCATGGTAAGCCCGAGTGGGAATACCGCCAGGGAAGTTAAATCTGCTCTCAGTAATGTCTGGGGCTTTTAAAAACAAAAGGGGCTCTATGACAACTTAAACATTTAATATTTTTACCATTGCGCTGTTTATCTCCTCCTCCACCTGTCTCCAGCACCGTACCCGGGGACTAGCAGGGATGGGAGAGACCTTGCAGTGTAGTGAGCACTGATTGGGTGCTCAGCAGGAAATGGGAGTGTCGGGCTTATCCTTTATCCCACATGTCTTTTATTCACATGTTTATAAAAATAATCTTCGGCCTGAAGATTACATAAAACACCCAAACATGATATATTTTCTGAAAGCAGAGACCCTAGAGAATAAAATAATGGTAGTTCCAATTTATGTCACACAATATTACCACAAAGGTCTAGGAAACTAAATATTTCAGTAAAAAAATACACTTAATTTTAAGGCACAAAACAGCAATTTACAAATTTTTGGGTAAAAATATAAAAGATGAGGTTGCACCGAGTAAATAGATATCCAACATGACAAACCATAAATTTGTGTGCGCCTGTGAATGGCTACTCACTTTAGTACCCTATATTTTCGTTAGCTGACGCTTTTAAAGCCCCTTATAGGTCATCAGTATATTGTACGGAGGAGGTCTGGTGCTAGAATTATTGCTCTCACTCTGGCGTGCGCGGCGATATGTCATATGTGTATCGCAATCCACGTTTTTATGCGTAGGTACCCCAGCATGTGCTTTTTACGTTTGTATATGTGAATATGCTGGGGTGTGGGGCCGCCCAATTTTTCTTGGGGGAGGTTATGGGTTTAAAAAAAAAAAATATTTTGCTTACTGTAACTTTTTTTTTCTTCATCACATAAGGGACACAAAGTCCCCTATGTGATGAGTTTTGGTGACAGGTTCTCTTTATTGAGACATCCAGGGTCTAAAAGACCCAGCATGTCTCCCCTGCACTACACTGGATGCAGTGCACTGTATTACATTCTTTCTCGAGAAATCTGTCAATGGGGGCCCGGAAGTGATGTCATAAAGTCACTTCCGGGTCAGGACAAGGGAAGGAGGAGAGCGGACGTGTCTGCTCTCCTCCCTCCCCTTTACAGGCTGGCACCCGTTGAACTGGTCCTGGGCCCGCAGATGGGCAAGTGGAGCCCGGCAGACATAGCGGGCAAGACGGAGTTACAAGGGGAGGCTGGCGCTTTAGTGGGCTGAGTGGAAGCAATCGGCGTCAGTGCTGAATGCTTCCAGGTGGCAGGTGAGGCCTGGTGCTTGCCTGCAGCAGGACTAAAGGTTTTAAAAAACAACCTGCCCGGCACCCAGATCTACATGTCTCGGGCGTCGGGCGATACAAAATAAACATCCCTGTGATGTCAGAGAAAAGTGTCTGTAGCGTCGCCCAATCATGATCTGCACAATGCAATTTATCTAACAAAGGCAGCGTGCCTACAGGAGGGGAGAACCCAAAGATGATGTGAAGCTGAAATCTGGCATTCTCTTCGCTCTCCTTTCCCGTAATGATGATTTCATTGCACACTGTGAGCTTCTCACATTAGAAGTTGCAGCACGTCAGATAGAGCTCCGCCTTATTTCCTGACTGGAGGACATCAGGCATTATCTAGCTACTCCCTCCCCAACCTGTCCATAGCCCGCCCCTTTCATTCTTTGGATTTCAGTTCTGTCAATCATGGGGGCCCCAGACTGACACCCACCCATCAAGACATTGTCATATTTACATATATCCCCCCCACTGCTTGCATTGGAGCTGAGTACTCTTGAGAGGAGTACTGAGGCAGGGTGCTGTGATGTTTTCAGGAAGGTAAGTACAGCAACCAAAGATGCAGCATGCAGGACTTTTCAAAATGCACCAAACCGCCCCCGCAGAGCAGGGTGTGAAGTGTCCCATAGAATTTAAAGGGAAAATTTTTTCATGGAAGGTAAAAACACAGGAAAAACATAACCATGTGAAAGGGTCTTAAGGACATCTAGTGGCAGAAAGAAATCCCTGCAGAGGGCAGAGCCAGCAAGGAGGAATATTACAGCTTTTTTGTCATTTTAAAGGGTAATTCTACTTTCATTGAAAAAAAAAAAGTCAAATAATAATAAAAAAAAAATATAGCATATACAATTGCAACACAAGTCATATTGTAATTGAATGATATTAAAATGACCTTTCCATTTCAAGCTGCAGTGCTATAAAAATACAATCTGGCAATCTGGAGGCATTCTGTACACGGATGGTGTACAAAGCCCCCCACCCCCCCCTAGAAATGTCATTACGTGCTTGTGTGATTGGCTCACTGATTTTTGCAGAAGAATCAAGTCAGTTTTGGCATCCCCTGCAACAAAAATTTAATTTTTGGTGAGATACTCCCAAAGGGGAATCATTATAGGGTTGCAGATCCTGCCAATTTCCTCATTAGAGCCCTGCAAGTACAGCAGCTGATAATTATATAAGTCACTCACATTCACTTTTCACATGGACACAGACAAACAAACAGCTATTTCTTCAGAACAACGAAAGGTAGGGATCTGCAACAAAGGTTGTTATAATCCCTTCCATGCACACAGATCACCCTGAGGGGAAGGTTTTTTCTCAACAAAAGTGGAGTTGCTGTTTAAAGTGTTGGGGCGCCATTTGTTTAAGATAAAGCTTCCTATGTTTCTGACCTATTGCCATAATGTTTGTTTTTGCTCAATCATTCTGCCATTACAGGGTTTTCTTCAGTTGCTCGGTCCTCCTAACGCTTGCCCTCAGACTGACCAACTCAGGAGGAGAGGTGATTCCCATGTCCCTGGCCCTGGTGTTCGGATGGTGGTATGTTTTGTATTTCGCTCGAGGGTT
Source organism: Staurois parvus (assembly GCF_062004578.1). NCBI lineage: Eukaryota > Metazoa > Chordata > Amphibia > Anura > Ranidae > Staurois > Staurois parvus. The sequence continues at coordinate 73,182 of NW_028319347.1, forward strand.
TGAGATGTTGGGACCCTTCACTATCATGGTACGCAAGGTAAGTACCCCTCAGAAGTTGTCGTGGGTGTGCGGGACTTTATTGGCACCAGATAAAGTCCAAAAACAGCGATATGTATAAAAACAATTTATTACAATGAAGAAAGATTATTATTATTATTATTATTATTATACAGTATTTATAAAGCGCCAATAGTTCGCTCAGCGCTGTACATTACAAAGGGGGACAGAACATGTGACAGAACAATACCAATACAATGCAAAACATGAGGGGATTGAGGGCCCTGCTCCTTGGAGCTTACAATCTAGGAGGGAGGGGATAGTGGTACAGGAGGAGATAGCTGTGGGGGATGGAGTGGTAGGAAGAGTGGAGGAGGTCGGCAGGTTAGCAGGGGGTGGGGTAGGCTTTCCTGAAGAGATGGGTTTTCAGGGTGTGCCTAAAGGAGAGGAGAGTAGGTGATAATCTGATGGGTTGGGGCAGGGAGTTCCAGAGGATGGGTGACACCCTGACGAAGTCCTGGAGGCGGGCATGGGAGGAGGAGACCAGGGAACTAGAGAGAAGGAGGTCTTGTGAGGAGCGGAGTGTGCGTGTTGGGTGGTACTTGGATATTAGGTCAGTGATGTAGTTCGGGGCAGTATGGTGGACAGCTTTGTATGTCAGTGTTAGGATTTTGAATTTGATCCGTTGCGCAATCGGAAGCCAGTGGAGGGATTGGCAGAGGGGGGTGGAGGACACTGAGTGGAGGCCAGTGGAGGGATTGGCAGAGGGGGGTGGAGGACACTGAGTGGAGGCCAGTGGAGGGATTGGCAGAGGGGGGTGGCGGAGATGGAGCGGTTGGAAAGGTGAATGAGTCTGGCAGCCGTATTCAGGATCGACTGAAGCGGGGATAGCCAGCGGCGAGGCAGGCCAGTGAGGAGGGAGTTACAGTAGTCGAGTCGTGATATGATGAGGGAGTGGATGAGCTGTTTAGTGGTTTCTGGGGTTAGGAACGTGCGGATTTTGGCGATATTCATCAATATGTATATTGTAGGCTTAGACCCCTGGTGCCCAACCTGTGGCCTTTAGGCACATTGTTTGTGGCCCCTGCAGACACTGATCTATGTTTCCCTATTGACCTGTTATAGCATTGATCTCTTAGATTGTAAGCTCCCAGGATCAGGTCCTCCTAACCCTCTTGTATTGAACTGTATTGTTGCTGTATTGTCTCCCGTTATATTGTAAAGCGCTGAGCAAATTTTTGGCACCATAAAATCCTGTATAATAATAATATTAGTTCCATGTAATATGTTTCCAGTCTAGGACTGTTTTGTGAAGCATTTTCCCATTCAACAACAACTTGTATAGCATGTTCATGGTCTCTGACCATATCTAGTATCATATCTGCAGTCTCTGGCCATCTCCTGTATCATATCTGCAATCTCTGACCATCTCCTGTAGCATGTCTGCCGTCTCTGACCATCACCTGTATCATGTCTGCAGTCTCTGAATATCACCTGTATCATGTCTGCAGTGTCTAACCATCACCTTTATCATGTCTGCAGTCTCTGACCATTTCTTGCATCATGTCTGCAGTCTCTGACCGTCTCTTGTATCGTGTCTGCAGTCTTTGGCCATCTCCTGTATCATGTCTGCAGGCTCTGACCATCTCCTGTATCATGTCCGCAGTCTCTGACCATCTTCTGTATCATATCTGCAGTCTCTGACCATCTCCTGTATCATATCTGCAGTCTCTGGCCATATCCTGTATCATGTCTGCAGTCTCTGACCAGCTCCTGTATCATGTCTGCAGTCTCTGACCATCTCTTGTATCATGCCTGCAGTCTCTGACCATCTCCTGTATTATGCCTGCAGTCTCTGACCATCTCTTGCATTATGTCTGCAGTTTTTGACCATCTCTTGTGCCATATCTGCAGTCCTTGACCATGTCCTGTATGATGCCTGCAGTCTCTGACCATCTCCTGTATTGTGCCCATAGTCTGTATCCTGTTTCCTTTATCACTTACATTAAATTTAATGTGCGGCCCTTGGGTGATGTAGAGGGCCACACTTGAGGTCTCCCATATTTATTTTTTATTGCAGGTACTTATATAGCACCTTCAATTTACGCAGCGCTTTACATATATATTGTACATCACATCAGTCCCTAACCCTCATGGGGCGAACAACCTAAGGTCCCTAACTCACATTCATACATACCCATACTAGGGACAATTTAGGCAGGGGCCAATGAACCTACCAGCATTTCTTTGGCATGTGGGAGGAAACCGGTGTACCCAGAGGAAACCCACGCAGACATATCAAGATATCAAGAAAGTTGAAAAAAAAAGGAAACCCTAAAGAGGTTCTCTTGAGTTCATATCCAGCAATCCTGATAGTCTGGTATATTGAAGCTGCCCGACGCGTTTCAATTATCACTCTTCATCCGGGACATAAGTAAGCCTCATGTAGTCATTATCTTTTGATGGGAACATCAGTCCTGTGAAGAGTATCGGATTTTGAGATTTCCCTCATTGTGGGGCGTTTGCTCTGACCTGGCTGGACTACCACTTTGGTATAGAACATGATAACTATGGGGTTGATTTACTAAAACTGGAGGGTGAAAAATCTGGTGCAGATCTACACAGAAACCAACCAGCTTCCAGTTTTTTCCAGCCAATGCTCAATTGAACAAGCTAGAGTTAGAAGCTGATTGGCTCCCATGTACAGCTGCATCAGATTCTGCACTCTCCAGTTTTAGTAAATCAACCCCTATGTGTGTCTTTCGGTTCTATCAGATGTTTCTGTAATGGAGTCACCTAACAAGTGCATTTTGTTTTTCTTTTCAGATCATATTTGGTGACCTCCTGAGATTTTGCTGGCTCATGCTAGTGGTCATTATCGGCTTCGGCACAGGTTATAAATTTGTTCCACAAATCCTGACTAAGCCCTGGTTTACATATATGAGTGGGCCGCGTTTTGCGTCTTTGGAAACCGCAGCCCGCACGGGAACCTCGGTTCCCAGTGCAGTTACGATTTCCAGTGCAGGCGGCGTGCCATTAGAATTCACAGCAGCCTTGTACCATGTGACAAATCACAGCTCACACAGTATTTCTCAATGGCTGCAAGAATGCAACCAGAGAGAAGGAGAAATTGTTGCTTTTACAGCCTTTATGGGTGTAAAAGCAATCAGTGTTAAAAAAAAAAAAAAAAAAAAAAAAATCTTCATCACCCCCCACAAGTAGTACAGTGTCATCATGGTGACACTGTACTGCTAAGGTGAAAGTATGTTTTAAAAAAAACATAAATAATAATATAAAGGGCTGTGAGTGTTTCTTGGCATGGTGCTCTCCCGCTGGGCTGTTTGTAAAGTTGGGCCATTCTTTCAATACAAGTTATTATCTGCAACTGGACTCTGTGTAGTTACAATGCTCCACCACGCTGCACCTACCCACTGGGAGGTGGGCAGCAAGGGGGTCGAGCAGGATAGGTTCAGGTATGGTAGACAGTAGTCTACAGGGTAGTAGCATGACTGTGATGGTGCAGATGGGAGATGGGATTGCAGACCAGAAAGGTATTAGGGGTGGAGTGGGCAGTTACTAAAGGACATGTATAGCAGGGTGGATAAAAATAAATGATTTTTTAAAAAAATCTGATTTTTTTTTATTTAAATCGGATTTTTTTGATTTAAATCGGATTTTTTTTAAATAAAATGCTTTTTGAGGAAAATATATTACCATCCAAAGGTTATTCCATCATGAAATAAAGATTAGTTTTTTAATTATGTAGAATAAGGCTGTATATGTTTAATTTTTTTGGTAAATAAATTCCATGACTCCATTCACAATGTCAGGCTCTTCCAGAGGTTTTTGTAAGATTATTGGGCAGTTTCTCTGCCTACAAGATATTATCACAGATGTTTGGTTTACTTTTGCAGTTCTCAAAACTGAATGTGACTCAGCGGAGATCACAGGCCTCTTCTTCACAGCAAAAATGTTATAACATGAACAGAGTTAAGAAAAAGACCTTCATCCTAACTTCTACAAACCTATGAATACAGAATCAACCCCTTCAGTGCTAAGGTTCAAGAAGTTCAGTGAATAGAATAGAAACAATATTTTTCTGATTGTTTGGAGTGGAATAGATCTGGACAAGAAGAAAGTGAAGCTAAGTGTGAGGAGGAAGGGGCTGACAGTCTAAGTTTCTTAAAATATATATATTTTGTTTAGCCAAATTAGTTACCAAACATGGATGTTTAAGCAAATACCATATGCTGGAATGTTATTGTTTCAGATGAATAAATCTATTTAAATTGTTATTATTAAGGTAATGATTATTTTTCTCCTTCCTAAATACAACAGAAAAGTTGTCCAAATATGAATGATTAACCTATTAAACTGGGGATAAAAAAACTAATATGAAAAGTTGTTATTCTAAAAATCTTCATCTACTTGTATATTAAAGTTATACCAGCAAGAATTAGTCTTTATGTAGAAAACTAGGATTTACATCCAGCCTTACTGACTAGTGATTTAAATCGTGATTTAAATCGTGATTTAAATCAAATCCACCCTGATATATAGTAGATCCATGTGAGCATAGATGGGATTTTAACCTATAGAATAGCATGTGTTTTGAAGGAAATAGAAAATGTGGAATATATATTTGAGGCACCATCATAGGGGAAGGAAGGCTTCACACTGGAAGGTGCAGGAAGTCATCTTTGCTTCGGGTAAAGGAGAGGCAAGAGGACATCAATGAAGGAAGGATGGTTTACCAAAAAGAGCTCTTGATTTGGGGGTTGTATGGGACTCACAATGTCCCTTGTATTGTTCAATTAACAGTCATATTCTTGTTTTCATTATAGCATTGTACATAGCATTCCAGACAGAGGATCCAAGACAGTTGGGGGTGTTTTACAGCTATCCTATGTCACTTTACAGCACGTACCAACTCTTCATCAACGTCATCAACTCACCAGCCAACTACGCCGTAGACCTCCCAGTCATGTATGGTGTGATTTATTTCCCATTCACCTTAATCTCCAACGTCATGATGCTAAACCTATTAATTGCCATGATGGGGGATACACACTGGAGGTTGGCGCAGGAACGAGATGAGCTGTGGAGGGCCCAGGTCAGTTGAAAAGAAGACATTATGGGGGAGATTTACTAAAACTGGTGCACTCAGAATCTGCTGCAATTGAGCATGGTAGCCAATCAGCTTTGAACTTCAGCTTGTTCAATTAAGCTTTGACGATAAGACTCACAAAAGAATAAAAGTCAAAGGCAAATCATAAGAAACACATGTTGGTAGTGGCTCTGAGGAAGAGGCATTGCCTCGAAACGCGTCAGTTATTTGGAGGTCTATAGTCCCCGACCAGACACCTTCCAGGGAGATTGGACCTTGCTGTATTTCTTATGATGTGCCTTTGACTTTTATTCTTTTGTGAGTAGATCACATTTTATACAATAAACCAAATTTGAAAGGTAATGCACTAGGCCTGTGCGCCCTCTTTGTCTTTTTGCATCTTCAGTGTGGGTACTCGGCTGTGACAGCTTGCGGCTTCACACTGGGTGCCCACTGCACATGTGCGAGAAGCGCTGCGGTTTCTGAATGGTCCTGTAGTCTTCTGGGACCTGTCACGTGTCCCAGAAGACTACAGGGAGGAGGGGGGGGGACGACAAATTTGGTGGGGCTCCGGTTTAGTTTACGTTTTGTAACACCTTTACTAACTGGTATATTTATTTCTAACACACAGCTTGCTGCAACCACAGTGATGCTGGAGAGTAAACTTCCTCAGTACTTTATACCTCGTCTCGGTGTTTGTGGATCTGAATACGGGCTTGGGGACCGCTGGTATTTTAGGTAAATGTATACATTTTATTTCATTTTACATATATTTATCTTGTTTTGATTTTTTATTTGTCTGCAGCCATCAGATGTTAAGGTGAATCTTCCGTTAAAGCCATCACATCGCTCACTACACTCGCCCCATACCGCCGCCTCACTGCAGCTGGAACAGACAGCCACCAGACAGTAAACCGCTCCAGTTTGCTGTCCAGCAGCTGTCAGTTTATGTGTGGATGGCTCTTTAGTGACTTTTAAATACCATATTTTTCGCTCCATAAGATGCGCTTTTCCCCCCCAAAAACGGGAGAAAATGTCTGTGCATTTTATGGAGCGAACATAGAGCGGCTGGTCCGGAATTTTCACAGCCGCCATGTTAGAATACCGGGCCAGCCGCTTGGCTCTTCTGTGCTCCTCAGTCCTACCTGTTCCTCAGTCCAGCGCTGTTCTCACCGTCTTCTCTCCCTGGCGCCGGCATCTTTAGTGTGGGCACCCAGCTGTAACAGCTTGCGGCTTCACAGCCGGGTGCCCACTGCGCATGCACAAGAAGCGTTGCGCTTTGTGAATGGTCCGGCAGTCTTCTGGGACCTGTCACGTGTCCCAGACGACGGGGAATGAGGGCAACTCCATGGAAGTGGTAGCTGGTACCTGTCAAATTCGGGTTCCCCCCTCCCCCCCCTCTGCTCCCCAAAGGTCTGCAGTGTTTGGTCATCCCCTGTACTATGTCCGCAGTCTCTGGTCATCTCCAGTACTATGTTCGCAGTCTCTGGTCATCTCCAGTACTATGTCCGCAGTCTCTGGTCATCTCCTGTACCGTGTCCACAGTCTCTGGTCATCTCATGTACCGTGTCCGCAGTCTCTGGTCATCTCCCGTACCGTGTCCGCAGTCTCTGGTCATCTCCCGTACCGTGTCCGCAGTCTCTGATCATCTCCCGTACCGTGTCTGCAGTCTCTGGTCATCTCCCGTACCGTGTCCGCAGTCTCTGGTCATCTCCCGTACCGTGTCCGCAGTTTCTGGTCATCTCCCGTACCGTGTTCGCAGTCTCTGGTCATCCCCCGTACCGTGTCCGCAGTCTCTGGTCATCCCCCGTACCGTGTCCGCAGTCTCTGGTCATCTCCCGTACCGTGTCCGCAGTCTCTGGCCATCTCCCGTACCGTGTCCGCAGTCTCTGGCCATCTCCCGTACCGTGTCCGCAGTCTCTGGCCATCTCCCGTACCGTGTCCGCAGTCTCTGGCCATCTCCCGTACCGTGTCCGCAGTCTCTGGCCATCTCCTGTACCGTGTCCGCAGTCTCTGGTCATCTCCTGTACCGTGTCCGCAGTCTCTGGTCATCTCCTGTACCGTGTCCGCAGTCTCTGGTCATCTCCTGTACCGTGTCCGCAGTCTCTGGTCATCTCCTGTACCGTGTCCGCAGTCTCTGGTCATCTCCTGCACCGTGTCCGCAGTCTCTGGTCATCCCCTGTACTGTGTCCGCAGTCTCTGGTCATCCCCTGTACTGTGTCCGCAGTCTCTGATCATTCCCTGTACTGTGTCCGCAGTCTTTGGTCTTCCCCTGTACTGTGTCCGCAGTCTCTGATCATCCCCTGTACTGTGTCCGCAGTCTCTGATCATCCCCTGTACTGTGTCCGCAGTCTCTGGTCATCTCCTGTACTGTCCGCAGTCTGTGGTTATCTCCTGTACTACGTCCGCAGTCTCTGGTCATCTCCTGTACTGTGTCCGCAGTCTCTGGTCATCCCCTGTACTGTGTCCGCAGTCTCTGGTCATCCCCTGTACTGTGTCCGCAGTCTCTGGTCATCCCCTGTACTGTGTCCGCAGTCTCTGGTCATCCCCTGTACTGTGTCCGCAGTCTCTGGTCATCCCCTGTACTGTGTCCGCAGTCTCTGGTCATCCCCTGTACTGTCCCCGCAGTCTCTGGTCATCCCCTGTACTGTCCCCGCAGTCTCTGGTCATCCCCTGTACTGTGTCCGCAGTCTCTGGTCATCTCCTGTACTGTCCGCAGTCTGTGGTCATCTCCTGTACCGTGTCCGCAGTCTCTGGTCATCTCCTGTACTGTGTCAGCAGTCTCTGGTCATCTCCTGTACTGTGTCCGCAGTCTCTGGTCATCCCCTGTACTGTGTCCGCAGTCTCTGGTCATCTCCTGTACTGTCCGCAGTCTGTGGTCATCTCCTGTACCGTGTCCGCAGTCTCTGGTCATCTCCTGTACCGTGTCCGCAGTCTCTGGTCATCTCCTGTACCGTGTCCGCAGTCTCTGGTCATCTCCTGTACCGTGTCCGCAGTCTCTGGTCATCTCCTGTACCGTGTCCGCAGTCTCTGGTCATCCCCTGTACCGTGTCCGCAGTCTCTGGTCATCTCCTGTACTGTGTCCGCAGTCTCTGGTCATCCCCTGTACTGTGTCCGCAGTCTCTGGTCATCTCCTGTACTGTGTCCGCAGTCTCTGGTCATTCCCTGTACTGTCCGCAGTCTCTGGTCATCTCCTGTACTGTGTCTGCAGTCTCTGGTCATCTCCTGTACTGTGTCTGCAGTCTCTGGTCATCTCCTGTACTGTGTCTGCAGTCTCTGGTCATCTCCTGTACTGTGTCCGCAGTCTCTGGTCATCTCCTGTACCGTGTCCGCAGTCTCTGGTCATCCCCTGTACCGTGTCCGCAGTCTCTGGTCATCCCCTGTACCGTGTCCGCAGTCTCTGGTCATCTCCTGTACTGTGTCCGCAGTCTCTGGTCATCCCCTGTACTGTGTCCGCAGTCTCTGGTCATCTCCTGTACTGTGTCCGCAGTCTCTGGTCATTCCCTGTACTGTCCGCAGTCTCTGGTCATCTCCTGTACTGTGTCTGCAGTCTCTGGTCATCTCCTGTACTGTGTCTGCAGTCTCTGGTCATCTCCTGTACTGTGTCTGCAGTCTCTGGTCATCTCCTGTACTGTGTCCGCAGTCTCTGGTCATTCCCTGTACTGTGTCCGCAGTCTCTGGTCATCTCCTGTACCGTGCCCGCAGTCTCTGGTCATCCCCTGTACTGTGTCCGCAGTCTCTGGTCATCCCCTGTACTGTGTCCGCAGTCTCTGGTCATCCCCTGTACTGTGTCCGCAGTCTCTGGTCATCTCCTGTACTGTGTCCGCAGTCTCTGGTCATTCCCTGTACTATGTCCGCAGTCTCTGGTCATTTCCTGTACTATGTCTGCAGTCCATTGGTTCAGAATATTTTTTTTCTTGTTTTCCTTCTCTACAACCTAGGTGCGTCTTATGGAGCAAAAAATATGGTAGCTTGTTTAGACCAAGCCGATCCAGACAAACTATTCCCTTCATTAACACATGCAGCGGCTGTCAGCGCTGTATGAACTGCATGATGCCTCAGCTACATACAGTATACAGCGCTGTGTTCTGCAGCACTACAAGGACTTCCTGTCCTGCTCCCGGAACAAAATCAAGTTGATCTGGGTACCTGCATAGTTCTAAGACCAAGACTACTTGGCAAAACCAGCGGCATGACCCAATGACCCTAATGTTTTTATTTATCAAGAAATAGGCTGCAAAGACAGCTTCACAGCATAAAGTATAACATACAACAGAAGGCACATCTGTAATATTCATTTGAAATAAGTAGAGTTATGTAGAACATAAAAGTTAAGTACATGAGCAAGGTAGGCAGGGAAGTAGGCAGAGCAATAACGCCACCAACAAAAACACACCATCAATTAAAGCATGAATAAGCATTGGTCAGACAGTAAATGTCTATGAGTTTTCCAAACATCCCATTTTTTATCAAATAAGTGCATCCTATCCAGTAACATAAAGTGAATACGTTCCATGAGCATCACCGCATCGATTCTTCGTGAAATTGAGGCCAGTGGTACCGTAGGTCATTTCCAGTGAAGGGCAATGGCCCATAGGGCTGAGACACAGATGGTGTGAATCAGCCTCATATCCTCAGTCCGTATTCCCAGGATATGGGCTCCCAGTAGGCAAGTCTGCATAGACAACTGCACCGGGGCATCAGCCACAGCAGAGATCTTACTTCATATCAGTGAAAGGCCTGGACAGGCCCAAAATGTATGTACAAGGGTGCCAGTTAGGCCACAACCCCGGAAGCAAAGATGGGATGTCTCTGGGAACATGATGTGCAGTCTAGAGGGGGTATAATACCAGCGGGTTAATACTTTAAGGGCCATCTCACGGACAGATAGGGACCTTGAGCTCTTACGTTTGTCATCTACCATGGAGTCCCAATCCTCCATTGAGAAGGTGACACCACTATCAACTTCCCATTTCTGTCTATATAAAGGGAGTGAGAGAAAGATAGATGCCAAAAAAGACGGTACAAATCTGAGATAAGACCCCTACCTCTAGGAGAGGCACGGCTTATACGTTCGAAAAACGTAATCGGGGACGAAGGTATCAAACCAAAATGTGAGTTGAAAAAATGTCTTACTTGCCGATAACGATAGTATTCACAAAGTGGGATATCGAAAAGTGTTTGTAACGTCTCAAGCGATATAAGACCCGACCCTAATGTTGTAACCAAGACCTAAAAATTATTGTAAGAGTTCCTCTGCGGTAAAGGAGGCTGAGAAAACCTGCTGTAGGCTTGTGGACAGCAGAAGAAAATACCTGGCTGGACTTACAGGAGGTAAGTGCAGGGTTGGTGTAAGAGCTGTGGTGATGCTGCCTAGTAGTCCAAAGACAAGAAAGAATTGGTGCAGTGTCACCTAGTCTACAGAATGATGACCCCCCCCCGCGCTAACACATAGGGGGTTATGTACTAAAACTGGAGAGTGCAAGATCTGGTTTAACTCTGCATAGAAACCAATCAGATTCCAGCTTTTATTGCCAAAACCTAATTGAACAAGCTGAAGTTAGGAGCTGATTGGCTACCTTGCACAGCTACACCAGATTCTGAATGCTCCAGTTTTAGTAAATCTCCTCCATAGTACCTCAGTGTTAGTAGCTCTCAAGAGTGGGAGTTTTATTTTACAATTCTTTGGTTTATATGTATTTCCACTGTTATCTAGCCATCCTGTCATTTGATTTTTCTTTTAGTGTGAAGAACTCCCAGGAAGAGCGGAATTTGGAGACCCTTCCTATACAGGGCAGTGTATCGTCAGAGACTGAGGCCATCAAGGATAATTCTACCAGAAGCAGCAGCAAGAAGAGTGGGGAGGATCAAAATCCCCAAGCTATGAGAAGATCGAGTCGGGGCTGGCAAATCCTTCGTAAAGCCACCATCGATCATTTACAAGGCACTTCTACCCTCCACAGAGACTCAGAACCAGAAGTTTACTACATTTAGTGTGTCCAGATTCATTCTAACCAGAGGCCCCGTTAGATGGGAAAATGCACTTGAATACACCCCAAATGTAGAATGCACATGGACTTTTTCTCATGTAGGGTGCTGGTTTGAGCACACACTGCCGAAGACAATGGATTTTATTATGTCCAAGCATTTGGCCTCAAGTGCCTTTCCAGGACTACTGAAAACACCCTTCGTGGGGCAGGACCATGCAGGAACACAGAATGCTCAACCCATCGAGGAAGAACAAGGTTATCCCTTGGCAAACCATTTCATTTTTAAGGATGGCTTTTGAACTTGCAAACCTGTCAACTTTTTTAAATGGAAAAGAAGGTCACTTTGTATCAGTAGAAAACTTGGAACATTTGGCCAGAGAGGCAAGCACAACCAACTGGTCCTTTCATGGTAGAGGGGGGTTTCCTTTTGGCTAAAGAAAGTGCAACACACCGTGGGGGTTATTTACTAAAAGTGGAGTGTGCAGAATCTGGTGCAACTCTGCATAGAAACCAATCAGCTTCCAGATTTTATTGCCAAAGCTTAATTGAACAAGCTGAAGCTAGAATCTGATTGGCTCCCATGTACAGCTGCACCAGATTCTGAGAGCTCCAGTTTTAGTAAATCTCCCCTGAATGTGGACTGCAGTGCTGCAATGATTGGTGAAAAGAGAATATACCTTATTGTAATATACCTTTTCCATAATATATGCTAAAAAAGGGAATTGTAAATGATGACGTACTCTATGAACTGTACAAGATGACTGCTCTTCCATGAAAATTATATAGACTTATCTAAATAAAATACTCTGCCATTATCACAAATTTGTGGTTTCTAAAGCGAGCAAAATCCTCTCTTGTATTAGAAGAGGTATAGACTCCAGAGAGAGAGATATCATTTCCCCCGGTACAAATCATTAGTAAGACCTCATCTGGAATATGCAGTTCAGTTTTGGGTACCAATTCACAAAAAGAACATTGGGGAACTGGAGGAAGTACAGAGAAGGGCAACCAAACTGATAAGAGGCATGGAGGAGCTCAGCTATGAGGAGAGATTAGAGGAACATAAGGGGGATATGATCTCCATGTATAATACATAAGGGGGGATATGATCACCATGTATAATACATAAGGGGGGATATGATCTCCATGTATAATACATAAGGGGGGATATGATCTCCATGTATAATACATAAGGGGGGGTATGATCTCCATGTATAATACATAAGGGGGGATATGATCTCCATGTATAATACATAAGGGGGGATATGATCACCATGTATAATACATAAGGGGGATATGATCTCCATGTATAATACATAAGGGGGGATATGATCTCCATGTATAATACATAAGGGGGGATATGATCACCATGTATAATACATAAGGGGGGATATGATCTCCATGTATAATACATAAGGGGGGATATGATCACCATGTATAATACATAAGGGGGGATATGATCTCCATGTATAATACATAAAGGGGGGATATGATCACCATGTATAATACATAAGGGGGGATATGATCTCCATGTATAATATATAAGGGGGGATATGATCACCATGTATAATACATAAGGGGGGATATGATCTCCATGTGTAATACATAAGGGGGATATGATCTCCATGTATAATACATAAGGGGGGATATGATCTCCATGTATAATACATAAGGGGGATATGATCTCCATGTATAATACATAAGGGGGGATATGATCTCCATGTGTAATACATAAGGGGGATATGATCTCCATGTGTAATACATAAGGGGGGATATGATCTCCATGTATAATACATAAGGGGGGGGATATGATCTCCATGTATAATACATAAGGGGGATATGATCTCCATGTATAATACATAAGGGGGATATGATCTCCATGTATAATACATAAGGGGGATATGATCACCATGTATAATACATAAGAGGGGATATGATCTCCATGTATAATACATAAGAGGGGATATGATCTCCATGTATAATACATAAGAGGGGATATGATCTCCATGTATAATACATAAGGGGGATATGATCTCCATGTATAATACATAAGAGGGGATATGATCACCATGTATAATACATAAGGGGGGATATGATCTCCGTGTATAATACATAAGGGGGGATATGATCTCCATGTATAATACATAAGGGGGATATGATCACCATGTATAATACATAAGGGGGATATGATCACCATGTATAATACATAAGAGGGGATATGATCGCCATATATAACACATAAGGGGGGATATGATCTCCATGTATAACACATAAGGGGGGATATGATCTCCATGTATAATACATAAGAGGGGATATGATCACCATGTATAATACATAAGGGGGGATATGATCTCCGTGTATAATACATAAGGGGGGATATGATCTCCATGTATAATACATAAGGGGGATATGATCACCATGTATAATACATAAGGGGGATATGATCACCATGTATAATACATAAGAGGGGATATGATCGCCATATATAACACATAAGGGGGGATATGATCTCCATGTATAATACATAAGGGGGGATATGATCTCCATGTATAATACATAAGGGAGGATATGATCACCATGTATAATACATAAGGGGGATATGATCACCATGTATAATACATAAGAGGGGATATGATCGCCATATATAACACATAAGGGGGGATATGATCTCCATGTATAATACATAAGGGGGGATATGATCTCCATGTATAATACATAAGGGGGGATATGATCACCATGTATAATACATAAGGGGGTATATGATCACCATGTATAATACATAAGGGGGGATATGATCACCATGTATAATACATAAGGGGGGATATGCTCTCCATGTATAATACATAAGGGGGATATGATCACCATGTATAATACATAAGGGGGGATATGATCTCCATGTATAATACATAAGGGGGATATGATCTCCATGTATAATACATAAGGGGGGATATGATCTCCATGTATAATACATAAGGGGGGGATATGATCTCCATGTATAAATACATCAGTGGTTCATATAGTGAACTCGGTGTAGTTATTCCCCCTGAGGTCATCACAGAGGACAAGGGGCACTCTTTACATCTGGAGGAAAAGGAATTTAATCTCCAAACACGGAAAGGTTTCTTCACAGTAAGAGCTGTGAAAATGTGGAATAGACTCCCTCAAGAGTTGGTTCTGGCCAGCTCAATGGATTGCTTTAAAAAGTCCTGGATTATTTCTTGGATACACAGAATATAACTGGATATAACATTTATAGGTAAAGTTGATCCAGGGAATATCCGATTGCCTCTCGGGGGATCAGGAAGGAATTTTTTCCCCTGCAGCAGCAAATTGGATCGTGCTTTGCTGGGTTTTCTTGTCTTCCTCTGGATCAACTGTGGGTATAGGATTATAACTTTTTTTTTTAATGGTTGAACTGGATGGACTTTTGTCTTTTTTCAGCCAGACTAACTATGTAACAAATATTTGTTTTCATTATTCAACACATGAGAACAACACATTTCAAAGTTTTGTCAAATAACATCTCATAGGAAGCCAATGATGGGAGACCTCCCAAAGCCCTGTGATCATAGATTTGAGCAGGGAGCAGATAGCTATATAATGACCAGCACTGCACTACCAGCAAAGGGATTCATTTATTAAAGGCAAATTTGACTGCACACTTGACTGCACACTGCAAGTGCAGTTGCTCCAGAGGTTAGTAAATGAGGTAAAGCTTCACTTTGCAAAGAATTCCCAATCCCATGCAAGGAGAATAAAAAAACAGCATTTTTGCTTACATGTGATTGGTTGATGGAAGTCAGCAGAGCTTCCCCTCATTTACTAAGCTCTGGAACAAATGAACTTGCAAAGTGCACAGTCTATGTGCCTTCAACCCCAAAGTGAGAAAACAAACATGAAACCTAAGAATCAAATTTTAAACTATATCAAAACGTATGACAAAAAACAAAAGTGACAATATCCATGTTATCATACATGAAAGTCCACACTGCACATGCAAATCTTCCATTGAACCTCCTACTCCTGCATGAAGATGTGTGCAAATAATGGGCCTCTTCAATCCATTAAAAACACTTTGTGTGTATTCCTCCACCCAATGCCATAGCAGAAGGCTTACCGACTAAATAAAGACTAGACTCAGAAAAGTCATAAAGCGCTTGCTCTAATCATCTGGAGTCTGGTATGCCTTTAATGGCTAACACCATTTCCTTCTGGTACAGAGATCGCCTCCGGTTTCCATAAATGTATACAAAAATGAAAGGCCAAAGCCGCTGCATTGCGTACAACCATTGAGAAATAATTTATTAAAATCACTCTTATTCTCATAACTAAAAAGTATAACAAGACTTCTCAAGAGGTTCTCAATGCGTGGTGACGTCACATATGTCGGCTCCATCACCACACCTCGAAAACCTGGAAGTGGCTTGTGCTATGTTGGGACCAGTTTTGTTACATAGAGCGCTGTCATACATTTTACTTAAAGCGGAGTTCCACTCACCTGTCAAAAAATAAGTCAGCAGCTACAAAAACTGTAGCTGCTGACTTTTAAAAAAACAGCCACTTACCTGTCCCTCGGTCCCGTGGTGTGTCCCCCGCAGCCCGTTTCACCGGCCGTTCTGTATTCCAGGCGCCAACATCTTCAGTGTGGGCACCCGGCTGTGACTGCTTGTGGCTTCATAGCCGGGTACCCACTGCGCATGTGCGAGTCGCGCTGCGCTTCATGAATGGTTCTGTAGTCTTCTGGGACCTGTCACGTGTCCCAAAAGACTACGGGGAGGGAGGGCACCTTCTGCTTCCAATCGCCTAGGCGATCGGACCCGAAGTGGAAGCCGGTACCTGTCAAATTTGGGTACCTGCTCCCCCGTCCCCGCTCCCCAATACTTAATGGGGAGCGGGGGAGCAGTCCTTAAAGCGGAACTTCCCCTTTTGGGTGGAACTCCGCTTTAAGTGATTAATTAAAGTGATTTGAATAAAGTATTTCTCAATGGATTTACTCCATGTCATGGTTTTGGCCCTTTATTTTTTTTATACATGTTTGTGTGAACTGGAGGCGAACTCTGTACCAAAAGGAAGTCGTGTTCCTCTCTTAACCACTTCCCGTCCGGCCCATGTCTATAATACTGCCGAAGCGGGTTGACGTTTCTAAACGTCACCCGTATTCACTGCCTGTGCGTGCTCTGTGTGAGGTCCCGATTCATGTGATCACTGATTGGACAATCAGTGATCACATGAGCAGTAGTAAACAAGATGTCAATTCCTGACATCATTGCTTACTACTTGTGAAGTCTGTGAATGGTCACAGAGGTCACATGGTACAGGGCTATTCACAACAGCCTTGTACCATGTGACAAGCTGTGACCAATCACAGCTCTCGCTGTATTTCTCAGTGGCTGCGAGAATGACCTTGGTAAATTAGGTAATGCTCCATTTTGCAAAGAATACCCAATCATGTGCAAGGAAATAAAAAAAACAGCATTTTTGCTTGCACGTGATTGGATGCTGAAAGTCAGAAGAGCGTCTGCTCATTTGCCAAGCTCTGGAGCAACTGCAGTCTATTTGCCTTTATTAAATCAACCCCATTGTCTTTAATGCAGCCCTATACAGAATAAACAACTCACTGGGGATGATTTACTAAAGGCAAGTAGACTGTGCACTTTACAACTGCAGTTGCTCCAGAGCTTAGTAAATGAGGGGAAGCTCTGCTGACTTCCATCGTCCAATCATGTACAAGCAAAAATGCTGTTTTTTCCTCCTTGCACGTTATTGGGTAATCTTTACTAAGTGAAGCTTTCCTCTCATTTACTAAGCTCTGGAGCAAATATACCTGCAAAGTCTATTTGCTTTTAGTAAATCAACCCCACAGTCTTGTTCAAAAGTAATCAGCACTTCCTGTTGGCAATGTCACAAGTGATGCCATTGGCTACAGGGGGTCAGAGGTCTGCCCAGGCCGTCCATACAGGTCACTGCTATAGGCACCAGTTGCAGGCTGATTGCAGCCATCAATAGATGATTCAATACGTGTACAAAAGAAGGTGCTGGCCCTTTAAATATGTACACCGCGTAGTGTAGTTACACCGTATGTGATGTATTGTACATGGCTGCATCATTTCTTTGCACATCGAATTTTATGGTGAAGACGTTTAAACGGCCAGCACAGCTGCCTTGATGAATTGAGTCTGTTACTTTATATATTGATTGATCGGGTTTTTTACACATTATAATGTTGGCGCTTTCTTATCATAAATTCTTGATCAATAGATTATTTATAGCAGTGATCTGCTGGTGCAAAGCTGCATGAGAGGCTCTGGATCAAATCTCCAGATCAGGTCCACGCTCCCCAAGAAGAAAAGTAAAGTGAAAGTAAAATGGAAAAAAAATGAAAAAATACTCTAGGTAAATGAATACACAAAAAGAAAATATACACATACACAAACATAAATAAATATAAATAGATATATATGGCTTTTTTCAGGGGGGATGAGGGGGAATGCACTAATAAGTCTTAGCAAAGGGTTCTGGGGTGTATATTGATAATGGCTGCTGGGGGATCTATTGTTGCTCGAGGGGGATCTATTGTTCTTTGGAATGGGTTTTATGTTTCTGGGGGGTCAATTCTTGCTGGGAGGGATTTACTTTTGAGAGGGGTCTATTGTTGTTGGTTGCTGGAGGGTCTATTGATGCTGGCTTTTGGGGGCCTATTACTGCCGTGATGGATCTATTGTCGCTTGGGGGGGTCAGATCTATTTTACTGCCTTTGTTATCATTAACAAATTTCATACAATTTACTTAGTACCACAAAATGATACATGATTCTGTATTCTCTAAAACAGGCGGTACGGGGAGGTGGGTAGAGGGAGGAACCAAGGAACAGTGCTTGGAGATGAGAAAACTTTGAAAACTCACTTCTTCAGGGAAGCCTACCCCACCTCCACCTAAGAACTGTACTGGAGTCACCTCCACCAGATCATCCCCCGCAGCTATCACCTTTTGTATCCCCTCCCCCTTCCTTTAGATTGTAAGCTCCACGAGCCGGGCCCTCCTATTCCTTCTGTACTGAAATGTATTGTAATTGTACTGCCTCCCTTATATTGTAAAGTGCTGTGCAAACTGTTGGCGCTATATAAATCCTGTATAATAATAATAATAATTCTTTAACCACTTGCCCTCCAGAGGATCCCCCCCCCCCCTTCCTGACGAGGCCATTTTTTTAAAATTCGGTGCTGCGTTAGTTTAACTGACAATTGCGTGGTGATGCAATGCTGCACCCAAATGAATAATAATGAGAAGGGGCGGAGACACGGGGGGTTTTGGAAGGGGGGAGTTCCTGCACCTATTCTCTGAGAAAAAAAGCCACATATATATATATATATATATATATATATATTCGTAGATACATCAATCAGCCGTACCATTATGACCACTGACAGGTAAAGTGACATAAACATTATCTAGCTACAATGGCATCTAAAAGTGGGTGGGATATATTAGGCAGCAAGTGAACATGTTGTCCCTGAAGTTGATGTGGTGAAATCAGAAAAAATGGACAGGTGTAAGGATTTGCATGGCTTTGGCCAGATTGTAATATCTATAGATGACTGGGTCAGAGCAATTGCAAAACTGCAGCTCTTGTGGGATGTTCCCAGCCTGCAGTGGTCAGGACCGACCAAAAGTGGTCCATGGAAGGAAATCCAGCAAGCAGGTGACAGGGACATGGCGGGCAAGGATCATTGATGGAGGTGGGAGTGAAGGCTGGCCTGTGTAGTCCAATTCAATAGAAGAGCTACTCAGATTGCTGAAAAAGTGAATGCTGGTTCAGATAGAAAGGTGTCAGAACACAAAGAGCATAAGAGTTTGTTGTGTATGGGGCTTTGTAGCCGCAGACCGGTCAGGAACCCATGCTGTCCTTTGTCCACAGCCAAAAGTGCCTACAATGGGCACGTGCAGGGGCGGACTGACCATTCGAGCACTCGGGCACTGCCCGAGGGCCCGGGGTCAGTAGGGGGCCCCATGAAATGCCCCCGGTACCTTTTATAGGTTTTTTTGGGTGTGCTTTGAGTGTAGGCAAGGACACAGGGGCCCCGTGATCCCCTATTGCCTGGGGGCCCCATGAGTTGTCAGTCCACCCCTGGGCACGTGAGCATCAGAACTGGGCCACGGAGCAATGGAAGAAGGTGGCCTGGTCTAATCATTTCAAGAATAATTTGAGGAGCACAAGGAGTTTGAGGCATTGACTTGGCCTCCAAATTCTCCAGGTATAAGTTCAATTGAGCATCTGTGAGATGTGCTGGAAAAACAATTCCGATCCATGAAGGCCACACCTCACAGGACTTAAAGGATCTGCTACTGACAGCAGTGTACGTTCAGAGGAGTAGGGGAAACCATGCCTTGAAGGCTTATGGTGAGTGGTCACAATGCTTTGGCTGATATATAGTATATATATATATATACACACACACCATATATATATATATACACACACACACACACACATATATATATATATACACACACACACATATATATATATATACACACACACACACACACACATATATATATATATATATATATACACACACACACACATATATATATATATATATATATATATACACACACACCATATATATATATATATACACACACACCATATATATATATATATACACACACACCATATATATATATATATATACACACACACCATATATATATAGATATATATCTATATATATACACACACATCCACATATATATATATCTATATATACACACACACACACACACACACATATTTATATATATATATATATACACACACACACACATATATATATATATATATATACACACACACACATATATATATATATATATATACACACACACACATATATATATATATATACACACACACACATATATATATATATACACACACACACATATATATATATATACACACACACACATATATATATACACACACACACACACATATATATATATATACACACACACATATATATATATATATACACACACACACATATATATATATATACACACACACACATATATATATATATACACACACATCCACATAACATAAAATTTGGATGGTTTTCTGCATCCTAGAAGCTAGGTGATGCATGCAGCCACCCATAGAAATGAATGACTGTTTAACCCATAAATAGACCTGCATTAGTTGCATTTGGCGGATGCAGGCTAGTGTTTAGGTGGGAAGCTGAGGGGGAAGCAGTAAAACTGCTCAGCTGCCTTGTTTTACCTCCCCCCATGTGGGAATGAGGCCTAAAATATAATTATGTGGTGTTCTCATGCATAGGAGTTGTGGTATTAAGTACTTTTTAGCCTTGTTACCTAATTCTATACATAGGAAAAAAAATCAATTTCATTTATTTTCAATCACTTTTATTTTTTTGCTTTAAATTCATAATTTAATTTCAATATGAAAATATTTATTACAAATGTTTTAAACATTCCCAATCTAACAAATCAGACTGTTTTCTGATCAAGATGGTGCAATTTTTTCCGGTCTTTTAACATATTTCCAAATAAAGGGTCTATGTTGTCATGTAAATAAAATCTAAACCTGAAAAACAGACAAATTTGGCATTGTACCATTCAAAAGAAATTAGCAAATGTAAAAACAAAAAACAAAAACAGGGATATTGAACATGGCACGGGGCCACATGCTACTCAAAAAACTGACTAAAAACGCAACGGAGGTTTATTTTTGATGCATTTGTTACTTTTTTGAATATATTTTCTGTTCATTTCAATGGGGACCTGCATTTGCAGCATGCAGGACTTTTCAAAATGCACCGCACCTGCAATGCAATGGTGTGAAGCGCCTCATAGGATTTAATGGGATTGCGTTTTTCTGCACTTTTAGCATAGTAAGAGTGAAGTAAAATCGCATCAGTGTGAAAGCAGCCTAAAGCGGAACTATTCTCACCTTGTTCTCCACCGGTGTGATCCTTAGAAGCTCCCCTCGGCTTCCAGGTATCGATCGCGGCCATTTTAATTGGCCGGCCCAAGATGCTGTCACTCCTGTGCATGTGTGGGAGGCCAGCCAATCAGCATTGCCAGAGTTTTACCCTGAGCGTCATATCGCTGATTCCTGACCTCATCCTCCACAGATCCGGCCCCTTCACACCCCCTCAATTACATGCCTTGTGTTACATAGTTACATAGTTAGTCTGGCTGAAAAAGACAAAAGTCCATCCAGTGTTGTGTGTTGTGTTATGGCGGCTCATTCATTTATTGGACGGAACGCATCAAAACCCTCCTTATTAATTATGACGCAGCGTCAGGATAATTGTCCGCAGTCTGGAAAAGTTCTCCTCCACGTCATACTCTGCACTGAAAGTCAGGATTGCATGCAATGATCCCACTTGGTACGCAGATCATTTATTATCAGTGACGCCTGAACCACATATACTGTATACACCCCGATTATGGGATGCCTCGCTTCATATCATAAATAAATAAAATCTATAACAAATGATGAGGCAGCAGCTTAGCGTTGTCACCACCCACCTCTAGAGGACTATGGTAACCCATAGCAACCATGTGTAGTCTATAGTGTGATATGTATGTATTATAGAGTACAACATGTATAACATCGTCCTAGTGTACAGCATGTGTGTGTATATATATATATTACTGTATAACATTCATATTATGTATGTATATCTAATTATACAATTACAGAGACATGAACACATCACCATAAAACCACATCTAGATGTCCATGCAAAACCCATAGCAACCGGGAGAGTCCATAGTAACCACAGAAATAAATATAAATAATAGTGTACAACATAGCCCCAGTGTACAATATATATATATATATATATATATATATATATATATATATATATATATATATATGAAATAGTGCACAATATAGTCCAGGTGTGCTATATGTATGTATATATATATATATCTATATATATATATATATATCTATATATATATATATATATATATATATTACACATGAACAGCACAGCCCCAGTATACAGAATGTACAACCAATCCATACCCATAAATCCTCATGTAGATATCCATGGACAATCCATAGCAACCAGGAGAGTCCATAGCAGCAACAAGAAAACACAAGTCTTTTCTCCATAGTATACACTAACCCTAGGTTCACATCTGTGTGGGTGGTGCCGCTGCAGATCCGCACAAAAATCCAAACAGGCACACCACCCGCACAGAGGAATGCGGACCCGCGGGTGGCTACCATTAGTTCTAATGGCACGCCGCCCGCACTGCAAATCGCAACCGCACTGGGAACCGAGTTTCCAAAGAAGAGCAGAGATTTCTTCCCTGCGTGTCACAGGGCACGGGAGTCCATTCTTGTGCCTGCGCAAAACGTGGCCCCCACGGCCGCATATATGTGAACCAGGGCTTAAGGGCTCCATGTACTGCAGCTAATAAACTGACTTTCAGGAGCTGTTCTGTGTTTTTTTCAGCAGCCCCTGAACTCTCCCTAATGTTTTCCTATGTGTCCATGTACACATCGTCGTTTACAGTCATTTACAGGCAGTTTTTTTGAACGCTCCAAACTTGCGCTCAGGAGTAGAGTTTACTGGCAATTCAAATGCCAAATGCTTGTAAACGCGGCTAACCGCGTTTATAAGCATTTGAGTTTAAAAGCGTTTTTTAACTGTTCCATGTCCAGATGCTGTCCAGATCCTTTTTTCATCATCAGAAATGCATGCAAAGCGTTTTCCATGTACTCAAATGGACCCGGTACACCAGCGCAGTCAGTTCCAGGTTTCGCGTGAAGGAAAAACTGGTAGAACGCGCCGCATTATGCTCATGATGGGATCCATAGTGAATACAACCTGAAAAGACCGATCATCTCAACACATACTGCTCTCTCTGCTTCTGCTCTCTCAGAATGTCTGAAATAGTTCATTTTTTACTATATTTCAGTGCATTCTGGGCATTTCGGAAGGTCTCCTCAGTTTATTTTTTAAAAACGCTTCTAAACGCAAACAAGCATAAACGCGGTATGCAAACGCGGCTAAACTGATGTTTTTTAACCTACATTTTCCAGCAGTCAGTTTCCATTGTTTAGAAGTGTTTTCCAAATGCCCCGTGTACATGGACCCTAATGCACAATACGTGTGTGTGTGTGAATAATTTTTTTTATTATTATAATTTTTTTTTTTTTTTTAAATGAAATAGTGCTCAACATAGTCCCAGTGCACAATACATATATATATAATACATATGAACAACACAGCCCCAGTGTACAGTATATACCACCAATCCAATCATAGACGGCCCATAGCAATCGAGAAAGTCTATAGCAACCTTGTAATTTCCATAGCAACAACAGAAAAACACAAATCTTCTCGCAGTATACACCAGGCTGAATGTACAAAACATATATATAATGATCATATCCCCCACAGAGAAATAAATATGAAAAATGAGATGTAAATGGACTTCTTTGTGGGGAATATGATTACTATTAGGACTTGTGGCGTACGCCTTAAACATAAATGTGAGTAAACACACAGCCCATCCTATGTCCTCCTATCCAGGCTGCTCTGGTCACTAAATCCCAACCTTGGCCCTGAAAACTAATACAGACCAATATAGGGGGGAAATTCAAAAATTAAAAAAAAAACATTTTTTTCTTACTCTTGTCATTAGATTGCATTAAAAAAAAATCTTTATTTTGTGTGACAATATCATGGCAAGAAGCCCCTATTTACCTGGAGAGGAATGATCTCTATCAGTAATAGGCGGGTGGCAGTTAGGTGAAGCGAGCTGCTCTGCACAGTGGTGCATTTGAATTTGGCAGGCCTGAGCAATAGAGCCAGAGCAACTGATCAGCCAATCAGCACTCTCCTAGACAATTCAAATCCTTGCAGGCCAATATAAGGGAGGAAAAAAAAAATCAAAAATCAAAACAAAAAACATTTTTTCTTACTCTTGTCATTAGATTTCATTAAAACAATCTTTAATGTACATAAAAATATCCTTAATGTCTGGAAAGGAATGATCTCTGTATGAGATTGTGATTGGCAAATCAATAGGCAGATGTCAGTTCTGTGTGAGGCTTTCTCCTGTCCATCAGGGATCACAGGAAGTTGGCAGATCTGAGCAATCGAGCCAGAGTAACCGATCAGCCAATCTGTGCTCTCCTAGACAATTCAAAGCATTGCAGCAGAAAAGTGTGCACTGAGCATGCCCGGAAAGGTGATGACATCATAATAGTGTACAACATATCCCCAGTGTACTATATATATCACTATATACATATACAGTATATATATATATATATATATATATATATAGATATATCCACACACACACATTATGGCGTAACATAACCCTACAATATAGCCCCAGTGTACAATACACACACACTATGTGTATATGTATATATAACAGGGGCGGACTGACAACTCATGGGGCCCCCGGGCAATAGGGGATCATGGGACCCCTGTGTCCTTGCCCAAACTGAAAAAAGCCTATGAAAAAGGTACCAGGGGCATCTCATGGGGCCCCATACTGACCCCGGGCCCTCGGGCACTGCCCGAGTTTCCAAATGGTCAGTCCGCCTCTGATTATACACCAAACTGAATGCACAATGTATACACCAGACTCAATGCCAAATGCATGTATATATATATATAAAATAGTGTACAACATACCACCAGCTCACAATATATATATATATATATATATATATATATATATATATATATACACATTATAGTGTAACATAGCCCTTCAATATAGCCCCAGTATATAACACACATATATATATTAGTGTAAGACATACCGCCAGTGTACAATATATATCACTATATATATATATACACACACACATTATGGTGTAACATAGCCCTACAATATAGTCCCAGTGTACAATACATATATATATATAATAGTGTACAACGTAGCCCCAGTGTACAATACATATATATATATAATAGTGTACAACGTACCCCCAGTGTACAATACATATATATATATATAATAGTGTACAACGTAGTCCCAGTGTACAATACATATATATATATAATAGTGTACAACGTAGCCCCAGTGTACAATACATATATATATATAATAGTGTACAACGTACCCCCAGTGTACAATACATATATATATATAATAGTGTACAACGTAGCCCCAGTGTACAATACATATATATAATAGTGTACAATGTAGCCCCAGTGTACAATACATATATATATAATAGTGTACAACGTAACCCCAGTGTACAATACATATATATATAATAGTGTACAACGTAGTCCCAGTGTACAATACATATATATATAATAGTGTACAACGTAGCCCCAGTGTACAATACATATATATATAATAGTGTACAACGTAGCCCCAGTGTACAATACATATACAGTTGCAAGAAAAAGTATGTGAACCCCTTGGGATTACGTGGAGTTTTGCATGAATTGGGCATAAAATGTGCTCTGAACATCATCTAAGTCACAACAATAGAAGAACACAGTCTGCTGAACATAATACTACACAAACATTAGATGTTGCCATGGTTTAATTGCACATAACATGTAAACATTCACAGTGCAGGGAGGAAAAAGTATGTGAGGCCCTAGCTTAATGACTTCTCCCAGAGCTAATTGGAGCCAGGAGTGAGCCAACCTTGACTCCAATCAGTGTGATGATATTGGATGTGTTGCTGACAGCTGTCCTGCCCTTAAAAAACACACACCTGTTTTAAGTTTACTGATTTCAAGAAGCACTGTCTGATGTGAACCATGCCTTGCAGAAAAGAGCTCTCAGAAGACCTACGATCAAGAATTGTTGACTTGCATGAAGCTGGAAAGGGTTACAAAAGTATCTCCAAAAGCCTTGATGTTCATGTGTCCACGGTAAGACAGACTGTCTACAAATAGAGAAAGTTTAGCACTGTTGCTACTCTCCCTAGGCATGGTCGTCCTGTAAAAATGACTACAAGAGCACAGTGCAGAATGCTGCATGAGGTGAAGAAGAATCCCAGAGTGTCAGCTAAAGACCTACAGAAATTTCTGGCACATTCTAACATTTTTGTTGACACATCTACAATAAGGAAAACATTAAACAAGAATGGAGTACATGGGAGGACACCACGGAGGAAGCCATTGCTGTCCAAAAAGAATATTGCAGCACGTTTGAAGTTTGCAAAAGAGCACCTGAATGTTCCACAGCACTACTGGCAAAATATACTGTGGACAGATGAAACCAAGATTGAGTTGTTTGGGAAGAACACACAACACTATGTGTGGAGAAAAAAAGGCACAGCACACCAACATCAAAACCTCATCCCCACTGTAAAACATGGCGGAGGGAGCATCATGGTTTGGGGCTGCTTTGCTGCCTCAGGGCCTGGACGGATTGTTATCATTGATGGGAAAATGAATTTCAGAGTTTATCAAGACATTTTGCAGGAAAACGTACGACCATCTGTCCGCCAACTGAAGCTCCGCAGAGGATGGGTGATGCAACAGGACAATGACCCAAAGCATACAAGTAATTCAACAAAACAATGGCTGCAACAGCACAGAATACGCCTTCTGGAGTGGCCCAGTCAGAGTCCTGACCTCAACCCAATTGAAATGCTGTGGCATGACCTTAAGAGAGCGATTCACACCACACATCCCAAGAATATTGCTACACTGAGACAGTTTTGTGAAGAGGAGTGGTCCAAAATTACTCCAGATCGTTGTGCAGGTCTGATCTGCAACTACAGGAAACGTTTGGTTGAGGTTATTGCTGCCAAAGGAGGGTCAACCAGTTATTAAGTCCAAAGGTTCACATACTTTTTCCTCCCTGCACTGTGAATGTTTACATGTTATGTGCAATTAAACCATGGCAACATCTAATGTTTGTGTAGTATTATGTTCAGCAGACTGTGTTCTTCTATTGTTGTGACTTAGATGACGTTCAGAGCACATTTTATGCCCAATTCATGCAAAACTCCACGTAATCCCAAGGGGTTCACATACTTTTTCTTGCAACTGTATATATAATAGTGTACAACGTAGCCCCAGTGTACAATACATATATATATAATAGTGTACAACGTAGTCCCAGTGTACAATACATATATATAATAGTGTACAACGTAGCCCCAGTGTACAATACATATATATATAATAGTGTACAACGTAGCCCCAGTGTACAATACATATATATATAATAGTGTACAACGTAGCCCCAGTGTACAATACATATACAGTTGCAAGAAAAAGTATGTGAACCCCTTGGGATTACGTGGAGTTTTGCATGAATTGGGCATAAAATGTGCTCTGAACATCATCTAAGTCACAACAATAGAAGAACACAGTCTGCTGAACATAATACTACACAAACATTAGATGTTGCCATGGTTTAATTGCACATAACATGTAAATATTCACAGTGCAGGGAGGAAAAAGTATGTGAGGCCCTAGCTTAATGACTTCTCCCAGAGCTAATTGGAGCCAGGAGTGAGCCAACCTTGACTCCAATCAGTGTGATGATATTGGATGTGTTGCTCACAGCTGTCCTGCCCTTAAAAAACACACACCTGTTTTAAGTTTACTGATTTCAAGAAGCACTGTCTGATGTGAACCATGCCTTGCAGAAAAGAGCTCTCAGAAGACCTACGATCAAGAATTGTTGACTTGCATGAAGCTGGAAAGGGTTACAAAAGTATCTCCAAAAGCCTTGATGTTCATGTGTCCACGGTAAGACAGACTGTCTACAAATAGAGAAAGTTTAGCACTGTTGCTACTCTCCCTAGGCATGGTCGTCCTGTAAAAATGACTACAAGAGCACAGTGCAGAATGCTGCATGAGGTGAAGAAGAATCCCAGAGTGTCAGCTAAAGACCTACAGAAATTTCTGGCACATTCTAACATTTTTGTTGACACATCTACAATAAGGAAAACATTAAACAAGAATGGAGTACATGGGAGGACACCACGGAGGAAGCCATTGCTGTCCAAAAAGAATATTGCAGCACGTTTGAAGTTTGCAAAAGAGCACCTGAATGTTCCACAGCACTACTGGCAAAATATACTGTGGACAGATGAAACCAAGATTGAGTTGTTTGGGAAGAACACACAACACTATGTGTGGAGAAAAAAAGGCACAGCACACCAACATCAAAACCTCATCCCCACTGTAAAACATGGCGGAGGGAGCATCATGGTTTGGGACTGCTTTGCTGCCTCAGGGCCTGGACGGATTGTTGTCATTGATGGGAAAATGAATTTCAGAGTTTATCAAGACATTTTGCAGGAAAACGTACGACCATCTGTCCGCCAACTGAAGCTCCGCAGAGGATGGGTGATGCAACAGGACAATGACCCAAAGCATACAAGTAATTCAACAAAACAATGGCTGCAACAGCACAGAATACGCCTTCTGGAGTGGCCCAGTCAGAGTCCTGACCTCAACCCAATTGAAATGCTGTGGCATGACCTTAAGAGAGCGATTCACACCACACATCCCAAGAATATTGCTACACTGAGACAGTTTTGTGAAGAGGAGTGGTCCAAAATTACTCCAGATCGTTGTGCAGGTCTGATCTGCAACTACAGGAAACGTTTGGTTGAGGTTATTGCTGCCAAAGGAGGGTCAACCAGTTATTAAGTCCAAAGGTTCACATACTTTTTCCTCCCTGCACTGTGAATGTTTACATGTTATGTGCAATTAAACCATGGCAACATCTAATGTTTGTGTAGTATTATGTTCAGCAGACTGTGTTCTTCTATTGTTGTGACTTAGATGACGTTCAGAGCACATTTTATGCCCAATTCATGCAAAACTCCACGTAATCCCAAGGGGTTCACATACTTTTTCTTGCAACTGTATATATAATAGTGTACAACGTAGCCCCAGTGTACAATACATATATATAATAGTGTACAACGTAGCCCCAGTGTACAATACATATATATATAATAGTGTACAACGTAGTCCCAGTGTACAATACATATATATAATAGTGTACAACGTAGCCCCAGTGTACAATACATATATATATAATAGTGTACAACGTAGCCCCAGTGTACAATACATATATATATAATAGTGTACAACGTAGCCCCAGTGTACAATACATATATATATATTATAGTGTACAACGTAGGCCCAGTGTACAATACATATATATATATAATAGTGTACAACGTAGCCCCAGTGTACAATACATATATATATAATAGTGTACAACGTAGCCCCAGTGTACAATACATATATATATAATAGTGTACAACGTAGCCCAGTGTACAATACATATATATATAATAGTGTACAACGTAGCCCCAGTGTACAATACATATACAGTTGCAAGAAAAAGTATGTGAACCCCTTGGGATTACGTGGAGTTTTGCATGAATTGGGCATAAAATGTGCTCTGAACATCATCTAAGTCACAACAATAGAAGAACACAGTCTGCTGAACATAATACTACACAAACATTAGATGTTGCCATGGTTTAATTGCACATAACATGTAAACATTCACAGTGCAGGGAGGAAAAAGTATGTGAGGCCCTAGCTTAATGACTTCTCCCAGAGCTAATTGGAGCCAGGAGTGAGCCAACCTTGACTCCAATCAGTGTGATGATATTGGATGTGTTGCTGACAGCTGTCCTGCCCTTAAAAAACACACACCTGTTTTAAGTTTACTGATTTCAAGAAGCACTGTCTGATGTGAACCATGCCTTGCAGAAAAGAGCTCTCAGAAGACCTACGAACAAGAATTGTTGACTTGCATGAAGCTGGAAAGGGTTACAAAAGTATCTCCAAAAGCCTTGATGTTCATGTGTCCACGGTAAGACAGACTGTCTACAAATAGAGAAAGTTTAGCACTGTTGCTACTCTCCCTAGGCATGGTCGTCCTGTAAAAATGACTACAAGAGCACAGTGCAGAATGCTGCATGAGGTGAAGAAGAATCCCAGAGTGTCAGCTAAAGACCTACAGAAATTTCTGGCACATTCTAACATTTTTGTTGACACATCTACAATAAGGAAAACATTAAACAAGAATGGAGTACATGGGAGGACACCACGGAGGAAGCCATTGCTGTCCAAAAAGAATATTGCAGCACGTTTGAAGTTTGCAAAAGAGCACCTGAATGTTCCACAGCACTACTGGCAAAATATACTGTGGACAGATGAAACCAAGATTGAGTTGTTTGGGAAGAACACACAACACTATGTGTGGAGAAAAAAAGGCACAGCACACCAACATCAAAACCTCATCCCCACTGTAAAACATGGCGGAGGGAGCATCATGGTTTGGGACTGCTTTGCTGCCTCAGGGCCTGGACGGCTTGTTGTCATTGATGGGAAAATGAATTTCAGAGTTTATCAAGACATTTTGCAGGAAAACGTACGACCATCTGTCCGCCAACTGAAGCTCCGCAGAGGATGGGTGATGCAACAGGACAATGACCCAAAGCATACAAGTAATTCAACAAAACAATGGCTGCAACAGCACAGAATACGCCTTCTGGAGTGGCCCAGTCAGAGTCCTGACCTCAACCCAATTGAAATGCTGTGGCATGACCTTAAGAGAGCGATTCACACCACACATCCCAAGAATATTGCTACACTGAGACAGTTTTGTGAAGAGGAGTGGTCCAAAATTACTCCAGATCGTTGTGCAGGTCTGATCTGCAACTACAGGAAACGTTTGGTTGAGGTTATTGCTGCCAAAGGAGGGTCAACCAGTTATTAAGTCCAAAGGTTCACATACTTTTTCCTCCCTGCACTGTGAATGTTTACATGTTATGTGCAATTAAACCATGGCAACATCTAATGTTTGTGTAGTATTATGTTCAGCAGACTGTGTTCTTCTATTGTTGTGACTTAGATGACGTTCAGAGCACATTTTATGCCCAATTCATGCAAAACTCCACGTAATCCCAAGGGGTTCACATACTTTTTCTTGCAACTGTATATATAATAGTGTACAACGTAGCCCCAGTGTACAATACATATATATATAATAGTGTACAACGTAGTCCCAGTGTACAATACATATATATAATAGTGTACAACGTAGCCCCAGTGTACAATACATATATATATAATAGTGTACAACGTAGCCCCAGTGTACAATACATATATATATAATAGTGTACAACGTAGCCCCAGTGTACAATACATATATATATATTATAGTGTACAACGTAGGCCCAGTGTACAATACATATATATATATAATAGTGTACAACGTAGCCCCAGTGTACAATACATATATATATAATAGTGTACAACGTAGCCCCAGTGTACAATACATATATATATAATAGTGTACAACGTAGCCCAGTGTACAATACATATATATATAATAGTGTACAACGTAGCCCCAGTGTACAATACATATACAGTTGCAAGAAAAAGTATGTGAACCCCTTGGGATTACGTGGAGTTTTGCATGAATTGGGCATAAAATGTGCTCTGAACATCATCTAAGTCACAACAATAGAAGAACACAGTCTGCTGAACATAATACTACACAAACATTAGATGTTGCCATGGTTTAATTGCACATAACATGTAAACATTCACAGTGCAGGGAGGAAAAAGTATGTGAGGCCCTAGCTTAATGACTTCTCCCAGAGCTAATTGGAGCCAGGAGTGAGCCAACCTTGACTCCAATCAGTGTGATGATATTGGATGTGTTGCTGACAGCTGTCCTGCCCTTAAAAAACACACACCTGTTTTAAGTTTACTGATTTCAAGAAGCACTGTCTGATGTGAACCATGCCTTGCAGAAAAGAGCTCTCAGAAGACCTACGATCAAGAATTGTTGACTTGCATGAAGCTGGAAAGGGTTACAAAAGTATCTCCAAAAGCCTTGATGTTCATGTGTCCACGGTAAGACAGACTGTCTACAAATAGAGAAAGTTTAGCACTGTTGCTACTCTCCCTAGGCATGGTCGTCCTGTAAAAATGACTACAAGAGCACAGTGCAGAATGCTGCATGAGGTGAAGAAGAATCCCAGAGTGTCAGCTAAAGACCTACAGAAATTTCTGGCACATTCTAACATTTTTGTTGACACATCTACAATAAGGAAAACATTAAACAAGAATGGAGTACATGGGAGGACACCACGGAGGAAGCCATTGCTGTCCAAAAAGAATATTGCAGCACGTTTGAAGTTTGCAAAAGAGCACCTGAATGTTCCACAGCACTACTGGCAAAATATACTGTGGACAGATGAAACCAAGATTGAGTTGTTTGGGAAGAACACACAACACTATGTGTGGAGAAAAAAAGGCACAGCACACCAACATCAAAACCTCATCCCCACTGTAAAACATGGCGGAGGGAGCATCATGGTTTGGGACTGCTTTGCTGCCTCAGGGCCTGGACGGATTGTTATCATTGATGGGAAAATGAATTTCAGAGTTTATCAAGACATTTTGCAGGAAAACGTACGACCATCTGTCCGCCAACTGAAGCTCCGCAGAGGATGGGTGATGCAACAGGACAATGACCCAAAGCATACAAGTAATTCAACAAAACAATGGCTGCAACAGCACAGAATACGCCTTCTGGAGTGGCCCAGTCAGAGTCCTGACCTCAACCCAATTGAAATGCTGTGGCATGACCTTAAGAGAGCGATTCACACCACACATCCCAAGAATATTGCTACACTGAGACAGTTTTGTGAAGAGGAGTGGTCCAAAATTACTCCAGATCGTTGTGCAGGTCTGATCTGCAACTACAGGAAACGTTTGGTTGAGGTTATTGCTGCCAAAGGAGGGTCAACCAGTTATTAAGTCCAAAGGTTCACATACTTTTTCCTCCCTGCACTGTGAATGTTTACATGTTATGTGCAATTAAACCATGGCAACATCTAATGTTTGTGTAGTATTATGTTCAGCAGACTGTGTTCTTCTATTGTTGTGACTTAGATGACGTTCAGAGCACATTTTATGCCCAATTCATGCAAAACTCCACGTAATCCCAAGGGGTTCACATACTTTTTCTTGCAACTGTATATATAATAGTGTACAACGTAGCCCCAGTGTACAATACATATATATATAATAGTGTACAACGTAGTCCCAGTGTACAATACATATATATAATAGTGTACAACGTAGCCCCAGTGTACAATACATATATATATAATAGTGTACAACGTAGCCCCAGTGTACAATACATATATATATAATAGTGTACAACGTAGCCCCAGTGTACAATACATATATATATATTATAGTGTACAACGTAGGCCCAGTGTACAATACATATATATATATAATAGTGTACAACGTAGCCCCAGTGTACAATACATATATATATAATAGTGTACAACGTAGCCCCAGTGTACAATACATATATATATAATAGTGTACAACGTAGCCCCAGTGTACAATACATATATATATAATAGTGTACAACGTAGTCCCAGTGTACAATACATATATATATAATAGTGTACAACGTAGCCCCAGTGTACAATACATATATATATAATAGTGTACAACGTAGCCCAGTGTACAATACATATATATATAATAGTGTACAACGTACCCCCAGTGTACAATACATATATATATATAATAGTGTACAACGTAGCCCCAGTGTACAATACATATATATAATAGTGTACAATGTAGCCCCAGTGTACAATACATATATATATAATAGTGTACAACGTAGCCCCAGTGTACAATACATATATATATAATAGTGTACAACGTAGCCCCAGTGTACAATACATATATATATAATAGTGTACAACGTAGCCCAGTGTACAATACATATATATATAATAGTGTACAACGTAGCCCCAGTGTACAATACATATACAGTTGCAAGAAAAAGTATGTGAACCCCTTGGGATTACGTGGAGTTTTGCATGAATTGGGCATAAAATGTGCTCTGAACATCATCTAAGTCACAACAATAGAAGAACACAGTCTGCTGAACATAATACTACACAAACATTAGATGTTGCCATGGTTTAATTGCACATAACATGTAAACATTCACAGTGCAGGGAGGAAAAAGTATGTGAGGCCCTAGCTTAATGACTTCTCCCAGAGCTAATTGGAGCCAGGAGTGAGCCAACCTTGACTCCAATCAGTGTGATGATATTGGATGTGTTGCTGACAGCTGTCCTGCCCTTAAAAAACACACACCTGTTTTAAGTTTACTGATTTCAAGAAGCACTGTCTGATGTGAACCATGCCTTGCAGAAAAGAGCTCTCAGAAGACCTACGATCAAGAATTGTTGACTTGCATGAAGCTGGAAAGGGTTACAAAAGTATCTCCAAAAGCCTTGATGTTCATGTGTCCACGGTAAGACAGACTGTCTACAAATAGAGAAAGTTTAGCACTGTTGCTACTCTCCCTAGGCATGGTCGTCCTGTAAAAATGACTACAAGAGCACAGTGCAGAATGCTGCATGAGGTGAAGAAGAATCCCAGAGTGTCAGCTAAAGACCTACAGAAATCTCTGGCACATTCTAACATTTTTGTTGACACATCTACAATAAGGAAAACATTAAACAAGAATGGAGTACATGGGAGGACACCACGGAGGAAGCCATTGCTGTCCAAAAAGAATATTGCAGCACGTTTGAAGTTTGCAAAAGAGCACCTGAATGTTCCACAGCACTACTGGCAAAATATACTGTGGACAGATGAAACCAAGATTGAGTTGTTTGGGAAGAACACACAACACTATGTGTGGAGAAAAAAAGGCACAGCACACCAACATCAAAACCTCATCCCCACTGTAAAACATGGCGGAGGGAGCATCATGGTTTGGGACTGCTTTGCTGCCTCAGGGCCTGGACGGATTGTTATCATTGATGGGAAAATGAATTCCAGAGTTTATCAAGACATTTTGCAGGAAAACGTACGACCATCTGTCCGCCAACTGAAGCTCCGCAGAGGATGGGTGATGCAACAGGACAATGACCCAAAGCATACAAGTAATTCAACAAAACAATGGCTGCAACAGCACAGAATACGCCTTCTGGAGTGGCCCAGTCAGAGTCCTGACCTCAACCCAATTGAAATGCTGTGGCATGACCTTAAGAGAGCGATTCACACCACACATCCCAAGAATATTGCTACACTGAGACAGTTTTGTGAAGAGGAGTGGTCCAAAATTACTCCAGATCGTTGTTCAGGTCTGATCTGCAACTACAGGAAACGTTTGGTTGAGGTTATTGCTGCCAAAGGAGGGTCAACCAGTTATTAAGTCCAAAGGTTCACATACTTTTTCCTCCCTGCACTGTGAATGTTTACATGTTATGTGCAATTAAACCATGGCAACATCTAATGTTTGTGTAGTATTATGTTCAGCAGACTGTGTTCTTCTATTGTTGTGACTTAGATGACGTTCAGAGCACATTTTATGCCCAATTCATGCAAAACTCCACGTAATCCCAAGGGGTTCACATACTTTTTCTTGCAACTGTATATATAATAGTGTACAACGTAGCCCCAGTGTACAATACATATATATATAATAGTGTACAACGTAGCCCCAGTGTACAATACATATATATATAATAGTGTACAACGTAGCCCCAGTGTACAATACATATATATATATTATAGTGTACAACGTAGCCCCAGTGTACAATACATATATATATATAATAGTGTACAACGTAGCCCCAGTGTACAATACATATATATATATAATAGTGTACAACGTACCCCCAGTGTACAATACATATATATATAATAGTGTACAACGTAGCCCCAGTGTACAATACATATATATATAATAGTGTACAACGTAGCCCCAGTGTACAATACATATATATATAATAGTGTACAACGTAGCCCCAGTGTACAATACATATATATATAATAGTGTACAACGTAGCCCCAGTGTACAATACATATATATATATAATAGTGTACAACGTAGTCCCAGTGTACAATACATATATATATATTATAGTGTACAACGTAGCCCCAGTGTACAATACATAGATATAATAGTGTACAACGTAGCCCCAGTGTACAATACATATATATATATAATAGTGTACAACGTAGTCCCAGTGTACAATACATATATATAATAGTGTACAACGTAGTCCCAGTGTACAATACATATATATATATAATAGTGTACAACGTACCCCCAGTGTACAATACATATATATATAATAGTGTACAACGTAGCCCCAGTGTACAATACATATATATATAATAGTGTACAACGTAGCCCCAGTGTACAATACATATATATATAATAGTGTACAACGTAGCCCCAGTGTACAATACATATATATATAATAGTGTACAACGTAGCCCCAGTGTACAATACATATATATATAATAGTGTACAACGTAGCCCCAGTGTACAATACATATATATATATAATAGTGTACAACGTAGCCCCAGTGTACAATACATATATATATATAATAGTGTACAACGTACCCCCAGTGTACAATACATATATATATAATAGTGTACAACGTAGCCCCAGTGTACAATACATATATATATAATAGTGTACAACGTAGCCCCAGTGTACAATACATATATATATAATAGTGTACAACGTAGCCCCAGTGTACAATACATATATATATAATAGTGTACAACGTAGCCCCAGTGTACAATACATATATATATAATAGTGTACAACGTAACCCCAGTGTACAATACATATATATATAATAGTGTACAACGTAGCCCCAGTGTACAATACATATATATATAATAGTGTACAACGTAGCCCCAGTGTACAATACATATATATATAATAGTGTACAACGTAGCCCCAGTGTACAATACATATATATATAATAGTGTACAACGTAGCCCCAGTGTACAATACATATATATATAATAGTGTACAACGTAGCCCCAGTGTACAATACATATATATATATAATAGTGTACAAAGTAGTCCCAGTGTACAATACATATATATATAATAGTATACAACGTAGTCCCAGTGTACAATACATATATATATAATAGTGTACACCGTAGCCCCAGTGTACAATACATATATATATAATAGTGTACAACGTAGTCCCAGTGTACAATACATATATATATATAATAGTGTACAACGTAGCCCCAGTGTACAATACATATATATATATAATAGTGTACAACGTAACCCCAGTGTACAATACATATATATATATAATAGTGTACAACGTAGCCCCAGTGTACAATACACATATATATAATAGTGTACAACGTAGCCCCAGTGTACAATACATATATATATATAATAGTGTACAACGTAGCCCCAGTGTACAATACATATATATATAATAGTGTACAACGTAGCCCCAGTGTACAATACATATATATATATAATAGTGTACAACGTAGCCCCAGTGTACAATACATATATATATATAGTGTACAACGTAGCCCCAGTGTACAATACATATATATATATAATAGTGTACAACGTAGCCCCAGTGTACAATACATATATATATATAGTGTACAACGTAGCCCCAGTGTACAATACATATATATATAATAGTGTACAACGTAGCCCCAGTGTACAATACATATATATATATAATAGTGTACAACGTAGCCCCAGTGTACAATACATATATATATAATAGTGTACAACGTAGTCCCAGTGTACAATACATATATATATATATAATAGTGTACAACGTAGCCCCAGTGTACAATACATATATATATAATAGTGTACAACGTAGCCCCAGTGTACAATACATATATATATAATAGTGTACAACGTAGTCCCAGTGTACAATACATATATATATAATAGTGTACAACGTAGCCCCAGTGTACAATACATATATATAATAGTGTACAACGTAGCCCCAGTGTACAATACATATATATAATAGTGTACAACGTAGCCCCAGTGTACAATACATATATATATAATAGTGTACAACGTAACCCCAGTGTACAATACATATATATATATAATAGTGTACAACGTAGCCCCAGTGTACAATACATATATATATAATAGTGTACAACGTAGCCCCAGTGTACAATACATATATATAATAGTGTACAACGTAGCCCCAGTGTACAATACATATATATATAATAGTGTACAACGTAGCCCCAGTGTACAATACATATATATATATATAATAGTGTACAACGTAGCCCCAGTGTACAATACATATATATATATAATAGTGTACAACGTACCCCCAGTGTACAATACATATATATATATATAATAGTGTACAACGTAGCCCCAGTGTACAATACATATATATATATAATAGTGTACAACGTAGCCCCAGTGTACAATACATATATATATATAATAGTGTACAACGTAGCCCCAGTGTACAATACATATATATATAATAGTGTACAACGTAGCCCCAGTGTACAATACATATATATAATAGTGTACAACGTAGCCCCAGTGTACAATACATATATATATAATAGTGTACAACGTAGCCCCAGTGTACAATACATATATATATAATAGTGTACAACGTAGCCCCAGTGTACAATACATATATATAATAGTGTACAACGTAGCCCCAGTGTACAATACATATATATATAATAGTGTACAACGTAGCCCCAGTGTACAATACATATATATATAATAGTGTACAACGTAGCCCCAGTGTACAATACATATATATATATAATAGTGTACAACGTAGTCCCAGTGTACAATACATATATATATATTATAGTGTACAACGTAGCCCCAGTGTACAATACATAGATATAATAGTGTACAACGTAGCCCCAGTGTACAATACATATATATATATAATAGTGTACAACGTAGTCCCAGTGTACAATACATATATATAATAGTGTACAACGTAGTCCCAGTGTACAATACATATATATATATAATAGTGTACAACGTACCCCCAGTGTACAATACATATATATATAATAGTGTACAACGTAGCCCCAGTGTACAATACATATATATATATAATAGTGTACAACGTAGCCCCAGTGTACAATACATATATATATAATAGTGTACAACGTAGCCCCAGTGTACAATACATATATATATAATAGTGTACAACGTAGCCCCAGTGTACAATACATATATATATAATAGTGTACAACGTACCCCCAGTGTACAATACATATATATATAATAGTGTACAACGTAGCCCCAGTGTACAATACATATATATATAATAGTGTACAACGTAGCCCCAGTGTACAATACATATATATATAATAGTGTACAACGTAGCCCCAGTGTACAATACATATATATATAATAGTGTACAACGTAGCCCCAGTGTACAATACATATATATATAATAGTGTACAACGTAACCCCAGTGTACAATACATATATATATAATAGTGTACAACGTAGCCCCAGTGTACAATACATATATATATAATAGTGTACAACGTAGCCCCAGTGTACAATACATATATATATAATAGTGTACAACGTAGCCCCAGTGTACAATACATATATATATAATAGTGTACAACGTAGCCCCAGTGTACAATACATATATATATAATAGTGTACAACGTAGCCCCAGTGTACAATACATATATATATAATAGTGTACAACGTAGCCCCAGTGTACAATACATATATATATAATAGTGTACAACGTAGCCCCAGTGTACAATACATATATATATATAATAGTGTACAACGTACCCCCAGTGTACAATACATATATATATAATAGTGTACAACGTAGCCCCAGTGTACAATACATATATATATAATAGTGTACAACGTAGCCCCAGTGTACAATACATATATATATAATAGTGTACAACGTAGCCCCAGTGTACAATACATATATATATAATAGTGTACAACGTAGCCCCAGTGTACAATACATATATATATAATAGTGTACAACGTAACCCCAGTGTACAATACATATATATATAATAGTGTACAACGTAGCCCCAGTGTACAATACATATATATATAATAGTGTACAACGTAGCCCCAGTGTACAATACATATATATATAATAGTGTACAACGTAGCCCCAGTGTACAATACATATATATATAATAGTGTACAACGTAGCCCCAGTGTACAATACATATATATATAATAGTGTACAACGTAGCCCCAGTGTACAATACATATATATATAATAGTGTACAACGTAGCCCCAGTGTACAATACATATATATATATAATAGTGTACAACGTAGTCCCAGTGTACAATACATATATATATAATAGTGTACAACGTAGTCCCAGTGTACAATACATATATATATAATAGTGTACAACGTAGTCCCAGTGTACAATACATATATATATATAATAGTATACAACGTAGCCCCAGTGTACAATACATATATATATATAATAGTGTACAACGTAACCCCAGTGTACAATACATATATATATATAATAGTGTACAACGTAGCCCCAGTGTACAATACATATATATATATAGTGTACAACGTAGCCCCAGTGTACAATACATATATATATATAATAGTGTACAACGTAGCCCCAGTGTACAATACATATATATATAATAGTGTACAACGTAGTCCCAGTGTACAATACATATATATATATATAATAGTGTACAACGTAGCCCCAGTGTACAATACATATATATATAATAGTGTACAACGTAGCCCCAGTGTACAATACATATATATATAATAGTGTACAACGTAGTCCCAGTGTACAATACATATATATATAATAGTGTACAACGTAGCCCCAGTGTACAATACATATATATAATAGTGTACAACGTAGCCCCAGTGTACAATACATATATATAATAGTGTACAACGTAGCCCCAGTGTACAATACATATATATAATAGTGTACAACGTAGCCCCAGTGTACAATACATATATATAATAGTGTACAACGTAGCCCCAGTGTACAATACATATATATATAACAGTGTACAACGTAACCCCAGTGTACAATACATATATATATATAATAGTGTACAACGTAGCCCCAGTGTACAATACATATATATATATAATAGTGTACAACGTAGCCCCAGTGTACAATACATATATATATAATAGTGTACAACGTAGCCCCAGTGTACAATACATATATATAATAGTGTACAACGTAGCCCCAGTGTACAATACATATATATATAATAGTGTACAACGTAACCCCAGTGTACAATACATATATATATATAATAGTGTACAACGTAGCCCCAGTGTACAATACATATATATATAATAGTGTACAACGTAGCCCCAGTGTACAATACATATATATAATAGTGTACAACGTAGCCCCAGTGTACAATACATATATATATAATAGTGTACAACGTAGCCCCAGTGTACAATACATATATATATATAATAGTGTACAACGTAGCCCCAGTGTACAATACATATATATATATATAATAGTGTACAACGTAGCCCCAGTGTACAATACATATATATATATAATAGTGTACAACGTACCCCCAGTGTACAATACATATATATATATATAATAGTGTACAACGTAGCCCCAGTGTACAATACATATATATATATAATAGTGTACAACGTAGCCCCAGTGTACAATACATATATATATATAATAGTGTACAACGTAGCCCCAGTGTACAATACATATATATATAATAGTGTACAACGTAGCCCCAGTGTACAATACATATATATAATAGTGTACAACGTAGCCCCAGTGTACAATACATATATATATAATAGTGTACAACGTAGCCCCAGTGTACAATACATATATATATAATAGTGTACAACGTAGCCCCAGTGTACAATACATATATATAATAGTGTACAACGTAGCCCCAGTGTACAATACATATATATATAATAGTGTACAACGTAGCCCCAGTGTACAATACATACATATATATAATAGTGTACAACGTAGCCCCAGTGTACAATACATATATATATAATAGTGTACAACGTAGCCCCAGTGTACAATACATATATATATAATAGTGTACAACGTAGTCCCAGTGTACAATACATATATATATAATAGTGTACAACATAGCCCCAGTGTACAATACATATATATATAATAGTGTACAACGTAGCCCCAGTGTACAATACATATATATATAATAGTGTAAAACGTAGTCCCAGTGTACAATACATATATATATAATAGTGTAAAACGTAGTCCCAGTGTACAATACATATATATATAATAGTGTACAACGTAGCCCCAGTGTACAATACATATATATATAATAGTGTACAACGTAGCCCCAGTGTACAATACATATATATATAATAGTGTACAACGTAGCCCCAGTGTACAATACATATATATATAATAGTGTACAACGTAGCCCCAGTGTACAATACATACATATATATAATAGTGTACAACGTAACCCCAGTGTACAATACATATATATATATAATAGTGTACAACGTAACCCCAGTGTACAATACATATATATATATAATAGTGTACAACGTAGCCCCAGTGTACAATACATATATATATAATAGTGTAAAACGTAGTCCCAGTGTACAATACATATATATATAATAGTGTACAACGTAGCCCCAGTGTACAATACATATATATAATAGTGTACAACGTAGCCCCAGTGTACAATACATATATATATATAATAGTGTACAACGTAGCCCCAGTGTACAATACATATATATATATAATAGTGTACAACGTAGCCCCAGTGTACAATACATATATATATATAATAGTGTACAACGTAGCCCCAGTGTACAATACATATATATATATAATAGTGTACAACGTAGCCACAGTGTACAATACATATATATAATAGTGTACAACGTAGCCCCAGTGTACAATACATA
Organism: Staurois parvus; assembly: GCF_062004578.1. Taxonomy (NCBI): domain Eukaryota; kingdom Metazoa; phylum Chordata; class Amphibia; order Anura; family Ranidae; genus Staurois; species Staurois parvus. The sequence goes on from NW_028319347.1 coordinate 116,088, forward strand.
TATATATAATAGTGTACAACGTAGCCCCAGTGTACAATACATATATATAATAGTGTACAACGTAGCCCCAGTGTACAATACATATATATATAATAGTGTACAACGTAACCCCAGTGTACAATACATATATATATATAATAGTGTACAACGTAGCCCCAGTGTACAATACATATATATATATAATAGTGTAAAACGTAGTCCCAGTGTACAATACATATATATATATAATAGTGTACAACGTAGCCCCAGTGTACAATACATATATATAATAGTGTACAACGTAGCCCCAGTGTACAATACATATATATATAATAGTGTACAACGTAGCCCCAGTGTACAATACATATATATATATAATAGTGTACAACGTAGCCCCAGTGTACAATACATATATATATATATAATAGTGTACAACGTAGCCCCAGTGTACAATACATATATATATATATAATAGTGTACAACGTAGCCCCAGTGTACAATACATATATATATATAATAGTGTACAACGTAGCCCCAGTGTACAATACATATATATATAATAGTGTACAACGTAGCCCCAGTGTACAATACATATATATAATAGTGTACAACGTAGCCCCAGTGTACAATACATATATATATAATAGTGTACAACGTAGCCCCAGTGTACAATACATATATATATAATAGTGTACAACGTAGCCCCAGTGTACAATACATATATATATATAATAGTGTACAACGTAGTCCCAGTGTACAATACATATACATATATATATATAATAGTGTACAACGTAGCCCCAGTGTACAATACATATATACTGTATATAATAGTGTACAACGTAGCCCCAGTGTACAATACATATATATATAATAGTGTACAACGTAGCCCCAGTGTACAATACATATATATATATAATAGTGTACAACGTAGCCCCAGTGTACAATACATATATATATAATAGTGTACAACGTAACCCCAGTGTACAATACATATATATATATAATAGTGTACAACGTAGCCCCAGTGTACAATACATATATATATAATAGTGTACAACGTAGCCCCAGTGTACAATACATATATATATATAATAGTGTACAACGTAGCCCCAGTGTACAATACATATATATATAATAGTGTAAAACGTAGTCCCAGTGTACAATACATATATATATATAATAGTGTACAACGTAGCCCCAGTGTACAATACATATATATATAATAGTGTACAACGTAGCCCCAGTGTACAATACATATATATATAATAGTGTACAACGTAGCCCCAGTGTACAATACATATATATATATAATAGTGTACAACGTAGCCCCAGTGTACAATACATATATATATAATAGTGTACAACGTAACCCCAGTGTACAATACATATATATATATAATAGTGTACAACGTAGCCCCAGTGTACAATACATATATATATAATAGTGTACAACGTAGCCCCAGTGTACAATACATATATATATAATAGTGTACAACGTAGCCCCAGTGTACAATACATATATATATATAATAGTGTACAACGTAGCCCCAGTGTACAATACATATATATATAATAGTGTAAAACGTAGTCCCAGTGTACAATACATATATATACAGTATATAATAGTGTACAACGTAGCCCCAGTGTACAATACATATATATATAATAGTGTACAACGTAGCCCCAGTGTACAATACATATATATATATAATAGTGTACAACGTAGCCCCAGTGTACAATACATATATATAATAGTGTACAACGTAGCCCCAGTGTACAATACATATATATATATAATAGTGTACAACGTAGCCCCAGTGTACAATACATATATATATAATAGTGTACAACGTAGCCCCAGTGTACAATACATATATATATATAATAGTGTACAACGTAGCCCCAGTGTACAATACATATATATATAATAGTGTACAACGTAACCCCAGTGTACAATACATATATATATAATAGTGTACAACGTAGCCCCAGTGTACAATACATATATATATATAATAGTGTACAACGTAGCCCCAGTGTACAATACATATATATATATAATAGTGTACAACGTAGCCCCAGTGTACAATACATATATATATATAATAGTGTACAACGTAGCCCCAGTGTACAATACATATATATATATAATAGTGTACAACGTAGCCCCAGTGTACAATACATATATATATAATAGTGTACAACGTAGCCCCAGTGTACAATACATATATATATATAATAGTGTACAACGTAGCCCCAGTGTACAATACATATATATATAATAGTGTACAACGTAGTCCCAGTGTACAATACATATATATATATAATAGTGTACAACGTAGCCCCAGTGTACAATACATATATATATAATAGTGTACAACGTAGCCCCAGTGTACAATACATATATATATAATAGTGTAAAACGTAGTCCCAGTGTACAATACATATATATATATAATAGTGTACAACGTAGCCCCAGTGTACAATACATATATATATAATAGTGTACAACGTAGCCCCAGTGTACAATACATATATATATATAATAGTGTACAACGTAGCCCCAGTGTACAATACATATATATAATAGTGTACAACGTAGCCCCAGTGTACAATACATATATATATATAATAGTGTACAACGTAGCCCCAGTGTACAATACATATATATATAATAGTGTACAACGTAGCCCCAGTGTACAATACATATATATATATAATAGTGTACAACGTAGCCCCAGTGTACAATACATATATATATAATAGTGTACAACGTAACCCCAGTGTACAATACATATATATATATAATAGTGTACAACGTAGCCCCAGTGTACAATACATATATATATATATAATAGTGTACAACGTAGCCCCAGTGTACAATACATATATATATAATAGTGTACAACGTAGCCCCAGTGTACAATACATATATATATATAATAGTGTACAACGTAGCCCCAGTGTACAATACATATATATATAATAGTGTACAACGTAGTCCCAGTGTACAATACATATATATATATAATAGTGTACAACGTAGCCCCAGTGTACAATACATATATATATAATAGTGTACAACGTAGCCCCAGTGTACAATACACACACACTATGTATATATATATAATATATATGAACAACACAGCCCAGTGTACAGTATATACCACCAATCCATAACCACAAAACCACATCTAGATGCCCATAGACGGCCCATAGCAATCGGGAAAGTCTATAGCAACCTTGTAATTTCCATAGCAACAACAGAAAAACACAAATCTTCTCGCAGTATACACCAGGCTGAATGTACAATACATATACATAATGATCATATCCCCCACAGAGAGATAAATATGAAAAATGAGATGTAAATGGACTTCTTTGTGGGGAATATGATTACTATTAGGACTTGTGGCGTACGCCTTAAACATGAATGTGAGTAAACACACAGCCCATCCTATGTCCTCCTATCCAGGCTGCTCTGGTCACTAAATCCCAACTTGGCCCTGAAAACTAATACAGACCAATATAGGGGGGAAATTCAAAAATAAAAAAAAACATTTTTTCTTACTCTTGTCATTATTTATTTCAGGTACTTATATAGCGCTGTCAATTTTTTAACCACTTGCCTACCAGGCACTTATACCCCCTTCCTTACCAGGCCAATTTTCAGCTTTCAGCGCTGCCGCACTTTGATTGACAATTGCGCGGTCATGCAACATTGTACCCATATGAAATTTTGATCATTTTTTTCTCACAAATAGAGCTTTCTTTTGGTGGTATTTAATCGCCACTGGGCGCTTTACTTTTTGCGCTATAAATTAAAAAAAGTGCAAAAAATTTGAAAAAAAAAAAAAAGTTTATTTGTTTCTTTTATAAAATTTTTCAAACAGGTATTTTTTCTCCTTCACTGATTTGCGTTGATGAGGCGGCACTGATGGGCACTGATAGGCGGCACTGATGGGCACTGATAGGCAGCACTAAAGGGCACTGATAGGCAGTACTAATGAGGTGGCACGGATAGGCGGCACTGATAGACAGCACTAATTAGGGGTCACGGATAGGCGGCACTGATATGCAGCACTGATAGGCGGCACTGATAGGTGACACTGATGATGGGTACTGATAGACGGCACTGACTGGCATCACTTCTGGGCACTGACTGGCGGCACTGACTGGCACAACCCCTGGGCACTGACTGGTGGCACTGACTGGCAGCACTGCTGGGCTGCACTGGTGGGTGGCACTGGTGGGCAGCACTGGTGGGTGGGCACAGGTGGGTGGCACTGGTGGGCACAGGTGGGTGGCACTGGTGGGTGGGCACAGGTGGGTGGCACTGCTGGGCACATGTAGGTGGCACTTCTGGGCACAGGTAGGTGGCACTGCAGAGTGGCACAGGTGGGGGCACTGCTGGGCACAGGTGGGGGCACTGCTGGGCACAGGTGGATGCACTGCTGGGCACAGGTGGGGGCACTGCTGGGAACGGGTGGGCGGGGCTAGTGGGCGCACTGCTGGTCGGAACTTGCGGGTGTCACTGCTGGGCACCGATCATCAGGGCACTGATCATCAGTGCCCTGATGATCGGTGCCGATCCCCGCTCTGACAACTGCCGGTTCTCGGCAGTACTTTCCTCACGATCTGACAGCGTGAGGAAAGTGCAGCCGAGAACCGGCACTTGCATTTCCCTGCGATCAGCGTGTCATTGGACACCGCTGATCACGTGGTAAAAGGCCGGTGGGATCGGCCTTTCACCACATCACGTGATCAGCTGTGTCCGTAGCACACAGCGATCACGGAGATCACCGGGTGCGCGCCCCCTGGGGCGCGCAGGAGAGCGCGTTCTGGGAGGACGTCATATGACGTCCACTCAGAACTGGCCGGCCGCGGTGAAGCCGTCATTCGGCTATGCGCGGTCGGCAAGAAGTTAAGCAGCACTTTACATATATATTGTACATTCACATCAGTCCCTAACCCTCAAGGGGCGTACAATCTAAGGTCCCTAACTTGCATTCATACATACACATACTAGGGACAATTTAAAAAGGGCCAATTAACCTACCAGCATGTCTTTGGAGTGTGGGAGGAAACCGGAGTACCCCCACACAAGCACAGGGTGAACATGCAAACTCCAGGCAGGTGGTGCCGTGGTTGGGATTAGAACCAGCGACCCTAGTACTGCCAGGCAGGGTGGATAAAAATCAATGATTTTTTTAAAAAAAAATTTTAAAAAATCGGATTTTTTTATTTAAATCAGATTTTTTTGATTTAAATCGGATTTTTTTTAATAAAATGCTTTTTGAGGGAAATACTACCATCCAAAGGTTATTCCATCATGAAATAAAGATTAGTTTTTTAATTATGTAGAATAAGGCTGTTTATGTTTAATTTTTTTGGTAAATAAATTCCATGACTCCATTCACAATGTCGCTCTTCCAGAGGTTTTTGTAAGATTATTGGGCAGTTTCTCTGCCTACAAGATATTATCACAGATGTTTGGTTTACTTTTGCAGTTCTCAAAACTGAATGTGACTCAGCGGAGATCACATGCCTCTTCTTCACAGCAAAAATGTTATAACATGAACAGAGTTAAGAAAAAGACCTTCATCCTAACTTCTACAAACCTATGAATACAGAATCAACCCCTTCAGTGCTAAGTTTCAAGAAGTTCAGTGAATAGAATAGAAACAATATTTTTCTGATTGTTTGGAGTGGAATAGATCTGCACAAGAAGAAAGTGAAACTAAGTGTGAGGAGGAAGGGGCTGACAGTCTAAGTTTCTTAAAATATATATATTTTGTTTAGCCAAATTAGTTACCAAACATGGATGTTTAAGCAAATACCATATGCTGGAATGTTATTGTTTCAGATGAATAAATCTATTTAAATTGTTATTATTAAGGTAATGATTATTTTTCTCCTTCCTAAATACAACAGAAAAGTTGTCCAAATATGAATGATTAACCTATTAAACTGGGGATAAAAAACTAATATGAAAAGTTGTTATTCTAAAAATCTTCATCTACTTGTATATTAAAGTTATACCAGCAAGAATTAGTCTTTATGTAGAAAACTAGGATTTACATCAAGCCTTACTGACTAGTGATTTAAATAGGGATTTAAATTGTGATTTAAATCAGTTTGATTTAAATCAAATCCACCCTGGCACTGAGCATGCCCGGAAAGGTAATGACATCATAATAGTGTACAACATACCCCCACTGTACAATATATATCACTATATATATATATATATATATACACACACATTATGGCATAACATAACCCTACAATATAGCCCCAGTGTACAATACACACACACTATGTGTATATATATATATAAAACAGGGGCAGACTGACAACTCATGGGGCCCCCGGGCAATAGGGGATCATGGGGCCCCTGTGTCCTTGCCCAAACTCAAAAAAGCTTATGAAAAAGGTACCAGGGGCATCTCATGGGGCCCCCTACTGACCCCGGGCCCTTGAGCAGTGTCTGAGTTTCCAAATGGTAAGTCCGCCCCTGATTATACAACAGACTGAATGCAAAATGCATGTATATATATATATATATATATATATATATATATATATATAAAATAGTGTACAACATACCCCCAGTGTACAATATATATCACTACATTATGGTGTAACATAGCCCTACAACGTAGCCCCAGTGTACAATACATATATATATAATAGTGTACAACGTACCCCCAGTGTACAATACATATATATATAATAGTGTACAACGTAGTCCCAGTGTACAATACATATATATATAATAGTGTACAACGTAGCCCCAGTGTACAATACATATATATATAATAGTGTACAACGTAGCCCCAGTGTACAATACATATATATTATAGTGTACAACGTAGCCCCAGTGTACAATACATATATATATATAATAGTGTACAACGTAGCCCCAGTGTACAATACATATATATAATAGTGTACAACGTAGCCCCAGTGTACAATACATATATATATAATAGTGTACAACGTAGCCCCAGTGTACAATACATATATATATAATAGTGTACAACGTAGCCCCAGTGTACAATACATATATATATAATAGTGTACAACGTAGCCCCAGTGTACAATACATATATATATAATAGTGTACAACGTAGTCCCAGTGTACAATACATATATATATATAATAGTGTACAACGTAGCCCAGTGTACAATACATATATATAATAGTGTACAACGTAGCCCCAGTGTACAATACATATATATATATAATAGTGTACAACGTAGCCCCAGTGTACAATACATATATATATAATAGTGTACAACGTAGCCCCAGTGTACAATACATATATATATAATAGTGTACAACGTAGCCCCAGTGTACAATACATATATATATAATAGTGTACAACGTAGCCCCAGTGTACAATACATATATATATAATAGTGTACAACGTAGCCCCAGTGTACAATACATATATATATTATAGTGTACAACGTAGTCCCAGTGTACAATACACACACACTATGTATATATATATAATATATATGAACAACACAGCCCAGTGTACAGTATATACCACCAATCCATAACCACAAAACCACATCTAGATGCCCATAGACAGCCCATAGCAATCGGGAAAGTCTATAGCAACCTTGCAATTTCCATAGCAACAACAGAAAAACACAAATCTTCTCGCAGTATACACCAGGCTGAATGTACAATACATATATATAATGATCATATCCCCCACAGAGAGAGAAATATGAAAAATGAGATGTAAATGGACTTCTTTGTGGGGAATATGATTACTATTAGGACTTGTGGCGTACGCCTTAAACATGAATGTGAGTAAACACACAGCCCATCCTATGTCCTCCTATCCAGGCTGCTCTGGTCACTAAATCCCAACCTTGGCCCTGAAAACTAATACAGGCCAATATAGGGGGGAAAAAAAATAAAAAATAAAAAAAAAAACATTTTTTCTTACTCTTGTCATTAGATTTCATTAAAAAAAAATCTTTATTTTGCAAAAAAATATCCCGGCAAGAAGCCCCTATTTACCTGGAGAGGAATGATCTCTATCAGTAATAGGCGGGTGGCAGTTAGGTGAAGCGAGCTGCTCTGCACAGTGGACTGTTTGAATTTGGCAGACCTGAGCAATCGAGCCAGAGCAACTGATCAGCCAGTCAGCACTCTCCTAAGAAATTCAAATCCTTCCAACGGAAAAGTGTGCACTGAGCATGCCCGGAAAGGTGATGACATCATAACAGTGTTAGGTGAAGCTAACTGCTCTGCACAGTGGTCTGTTTAAATTTGGCAGACCTGAGCAATAGAGCCAGAGCAACTGATCAGCCAATCAGCACTCTCCTAGGAAATTCAAATCCATGATGCGGAAACGTGTGCGGCTAGCCAGCCTGGCCAGGTGATGACATCACAGTGCAGGCTGCAGGGGAGTGTCTGTCAGTCTACAGACTACAGAGGAAGGAGCAGGTTGTGTGTTTTGTGTTTCCAGAGACTTTTGTTCTTTGGAGATGATGAGCCACAAGATTACACGGAATACATTTGTACCTCCATTTATCATCAGAGAGGAACCTGCAGAGAGTAGACAAGATATGGAAATTAAGCTCAACCCCAGCAGAGTTTCTGCCCAGCCTGCCCATCAGAATCCCACCCCTGAGGGCAAGCGTCGGCCATTTATTGGCCGGGTTGGGGCTTTTTTCCATCATCTGTTTCGTCATCAAAAGAAGAAGAAGAAGAGAGCAGATAGGGATCTAGAAGGTAAGATTTATGATCCGTACAATATACAAGCTGGCTGAACACGATCCGTTTTATATGGAGGGAGAAATTTAATCAAACTGCTGTACACAAAATCTGGTGCAGTTCTGCAGAGTAACCAATCAGCTTCCAGGTTTTATTGCCAAAGCTTAATTGAACAAGCTGAAGCTAGAAGCTGATTGGCTCCCATGCACAGCTGCACCAGATTCTGAGTGCTCCAGTTTTAGTAAATCTCCCCATGCCAATTTCTTTTTGGTGAACTGCAGCTTACAGACCACACCCCTAATTATAGCCCCACCATTCCTATTGGTGGCCAGTGGCTTATATTACATCCAATCACTGGCACCAGAAGTATCAGATAACCCATCAGTCCAGGGCTGGTGATCTCTTCTATCTGAGCTCCCCTGTTGAATCCCCCACCTGGTGCCATTTAATGGGTTATGTCTGGCAATGGCACCATCTGCCAAATGCAACTCATTCTATGAATTTTTCCTGCCAGATGGCCATGTTAATTTGCAGCTCAGTGGTTGGGGGGGGGGGGGGGGGGTTAAACTACAGCTCAATTGCCTATTTTTACCAATCCCCCTGCCACCTGTGTAAACAAGGCATATCTGTCTCATGTCATGATATAAAATGACTTGTGCACAGTGCTGCATGGCGGAGTAATTGTCAGTCAGATGGGAATGAAGGAGTCTTACCGGCTCATACTCACCCAAATTAATTTTTTAGGATAAGAAAGCATGTTGAGGGGTTAGAAGCCCTGTCAGATCTTTACTGGCCGACCCCTGTATGTGTCCTGGTGGCCGTTACCCCAGATATAGAAAGTGGGGTGTCATCCAAACTAGCAGAAGTGTTAGAACTACTCTGTTCCATAAGGGGGGGGGGGGTGCAGGTGCCAGAGCTGAGACCACACCTTCCAGCAGCAACCAATCACAGCCTTCCTAAACATTTAAAAGGGAAGTGACAATTGGAAGTACATTTACCTTTCAAGTAGTTTGTTTTGCATTCACATTATAAGAAAACATCCAAAATCTGTATACTGTAAGCTGCTGCAGCACTTCTTTACATTCAATTCACAGCATCCTCTGCACATCGGCTGAAAGTTCAAATCAGGCTTCTGGCGAGGATGTCCACACTGACTGTCAGAATGTGGGAAAGGCAGCACAGAAGGGATGGCTGACAGCGTCCCATCTGCTGCCTTTACTATTTGAAGCTCTGACAGCGTCGTATTACATGTAGGATTGTTGGATTGGACAGGTTTAGTCTTATTTGGAGCCAAAACTTATTTTTTTTATTAATAAGAAAGAGTGGTGATGGGTTAGGAGCCCTGCCAGATGATTATTGTTGGGGATGTCACATGTATGTTTGTGCTGATGCAACAGATACAGGAAGTCAGGTGTGATCCTAACCTTTAGATTTGTCACCAGAGCCCAGGATCAGGGTAGGTCTTCCATTAGGGACTCCTATTCTAGGAACCTCTACACAAGATGGGAATTTCTCCTCACTTTGGAGGGATTTCCTCTCACTTCCTGTTGCATGGCCAGAACAGGAAGAGAAGTAAAATTTCCTTAGGGGGACACAGATGGCAAAAAATAACCTGTCAGGGGTTTTAACTCTTTCCTGCTCTAGTTTTGGCTATACATACACTTTACTGAAAAAAAATTAAAAAAATGTAGAAATTGATTTTTAAAAAAGGCCAGTTGGGATTTATTTCTGTTCAGCCAGTCTTGTGATGCATTTGGTTAGTTCTGTACTAATTGATGGTCTAGAAAAACAAGTATATGAAAGGAAAGTAATTGAATTTTTATTTTTTTTTCTCCAGATATCCCTTCTGCCGTCATCGGAGACAATGTGACCGCCTTGGTACACAACATCGAGACTACCGGCGTCAAGGACATTGTACCCGCTTCAGAAAAGAAGACTGAGGCTACCAGCGGCACAGATTGTGCTGCAAATCGTGCTGTTCTTCCAAGAGGGCAGTACAGACTTGTAAAGAAGACGAATGTTCCTCAACTGACCACCCAAGAGGAACCTGCAGGGGACGGGCCTCCCCCCAGCAGAGAGTTTGTCCAGCAGAGCTCCACCACTAAGGGCAAACGTCGTCTATTCTTTGGTCGGGGCAAGGCTTTGTTCTGTCCATTCTGTTGTCGTACAAAAGTCGATGGAGAATGTACACATAAGAATGATTTAAAAGCCAGTGTTGCCCCCCCGATAGACAAGACTGAGGATGCTGCAGCTACCAAATGCATCACAGTCTTAGGCATTTCAGAGAATATCTATGCCTCAGAAAAGGACACCAATCCCACCACTATTGTAGAGACTGTGCCTGCCCCCAGAGATGGTACGGTGTCCACCATCACTGAGGGGAAGAAGTCCATCTTTGTAGGCCAGACTGAGACCACGAGCAGCTTGGACAGGGTCCATGTTTCAGCAGATGAGTTGAAGTTCACCCATTCTGCAGAGACTGAGGCTGAGCCAAAAGATGGGATAAAGAACAGCATCCCTACAGAGGCCGTACCTATCCAAGAACACAAGGCTGAGATCACCACCACTACAGCTAATGTGTCTGCCTCAGAAATCAAGCCTGTGGTTACCAGAGGCAAATACAAAGCTCCAAACCTTCGTAAAGGAGCATTTAGAAGAAAGGCTTTGACTCGAATCATCCAAAAGAAACCTGAAGAGGACAAGCCCCTACACAGCAAAGAAGCTGTCCTACCTGCCCAGCAGATTAACATCTCTGTGCGCATAGGTCAGTCATTCTTTAGAAAGGTCCGGGCTTGTATAAATACAATGAGAGGAAAGGATACGAATGGTAAGAATCATGAACAATATGATATAAAAGTTGGCTGAACAAGATCCATTTTATTTAGAGATGTTCCATATTGGTGGGGCCTGAATAGACCAGAAATGATCTACAAATCACGGGGCCCCAACAGAAAATTTTTGATGTTTTTCATCTAATTGATGACCAGCAATATATATAGCATACCTTAATTCAGAGGCGTCCCTAGGGTTGGTGTCACCCGGTGCGGTAACACTTGGTGACACCCCCTCCAACGATCCCCGCAGAATGAATTGAATCTGCGGATTGAGCATAATAGATCGGACTCCGATCCATTATGCTCAGTCCGCAGATCCGATCCATCCTGCGGGGATCGTCGGCTTTCTTTACAACTTACCTTTTCTTGGAGCGGGTCCGGGTGTAGCGGCAAGATGTGTCTCCAATGTAGATATGTCCCCCCTGAAGCAACTGCGAATGTCCCGGTTTCAGGTGCGATCAATCGATGATAACAGTAGTTCTATCATTGACTGATCGTGCCTGAAACCGGGACATTCGCAGTTGCTTCAGGGGGGACATCTACATGGGAGTCACATCTTGCCGCTACACTGGTGTCACCCCGTATAGGTTGCATGCCAACCTATACGGGGTGACACCGGACCTACTCCAAGAAAAGGTAAATTGTAAAGAAAGCCGACGATCCCCATAGGATGGAACCGATGCATCCTGCGGGGATCGTCGGCTTTCTTTACAACTTACCTTTTTGTGGAGCGGGTCCTTTGTCACCCCGTGCGGACCGCACTCCCCGCACCTGCCTCGGGACGCCACTGCCTTAATTATAACCTTTATTGCCAGTGTTGGACAGTGACATATAATATACCACCTGCCTCAATGGTCACCCTGCAGTATCTACTGTAACCCTGCATTGCTGGTGGCTGTTTGGTGCCCCTTAATATGAGTCCCTTTTAACTTTTAGAGTTTTCAGAGCCGCCTCTTTTAAAGGCCTCCTTCACATTGGGCCTTGGTGAAAAATTCCCCAATTTTCTATTTTCTATTGCAGGGGCTGTTAGTGGACAATGCCCTTAAAGAATAACTTTGAAAGAGCATGTCTGGTATTAGCTCCCCCCAGCCCCTTGAGTGCAGCCCCCATGTTTAATACTGTCTTGCAGAATACGGCTCACACATAGGAATAATGGAGGAGTATGAAGTCACTTTGGTGTCCTTTTATGACACAGAGAATAGCTGCGATTCAACGGATCTCAGCTATTCTCTGGTCATTCACAGTTTATGACACTCAGGAGATCATGTCAGCCCTTCTCTGGAGATCTGTGTTCTCCCTCCAGATTCTCCAGCCCAAAGCTGGAGAATCAGAGGGACCGCAAACTAAGCAGAGATAATTTACCTCTGCTTAGTAAACTGATCTCTTACTGTAATCTCGCGAGATTATAGTAAAATGAGCCGTTTTTCAGAGTTTGTAGACCGTTCTCCAGCGTTTGGAGATCGTTCTCCCTTCGTTTGGAGAACTGTTTCATAAACTGCATTCACAGGAGAACTGTGTTCTCCGAGAATGCCGGAGAACTGAGCAGCGATCTATTACCGCTGGTTCATAAACGGACACTTTTGTTCAGTTAACTTTATTTGTACTTGGAAAACAATAATGTAAACAAATGTAGGTGGAGGTAAACTAATCTCTTTTTTTTCTCTTTAGATGATCCTCCTCCTCCGACTCCAGAAAGCTTTGATTATTATAAAATGCTCGGACAGGGAATGTATGGAAAGGTAAGTGATCAGATTTACAGTTTCTTTAATTTATAGCCATATAACAGATAGGGACCCTATATAGAAGGGGGGAGTGATAGTGCACTGTCAGTTCACACCATAGAAACACAGTCCAGATGCGTTCCAGATGCGTTTCTGCATGTGCATTGTTGGTGCGTTCCGGTGCCTTTTTACTGCGCTTTTGACGCTTTCCTGTGCGTTTTGGATGCGTTCTGGTTCATTTTTTCCCTCTCCTCTTCTTCAATTTAAATAGGGACATTTGTGTTCCAGTGCGTTTAGGTGCATCCCGGTGCATTTTTGGTACATTTTGTATGTGTTTTACTACTTTCCAGTACAGTTCAGTGCAGACAAAATGCAGCATGCTCTACTTTTATTTCTGGAACTGGAACGCACTGGAACTGCATGTGGTGTGAACTGACCCTAAAGCTGGATTCACACCGGCGTGGGGCTTTGATGCCCGTTATAGTTGTGACATAATGTGCACCGTGTTCAGGCAGCCCATTCCTTTACATGGTCAGCCTAATGCTCCACGGTTACTCATAACAGGTGTATTATTAGGGTGTGTTGGGTGCCATTGAAGTAGAATTCCAGCTTAAATCTAACTAGTCTTACAAATGTGTATAATTACCTATTTTCTGCCTGCTCCTGTTATCTGATCCCCTGTGTCAGCCAGCGGCAGCTGCAAGGGAGAGGAGGGAGCGCTCGACAATGGCTGGCAATGCCTGGGACCAGTGATGCCTCCCATAGGCTTCCATCTTCCAGCTGCTGTCAGCGCTCCCTCCTCTCCCCTGCAGCCCCCACTGGATGACATAGGGGAGCCATATCATGACCAGAGCAGAGCGGACTGAAATGGTTTAGTATACACAAGTTAGTCAGCATATGTAGGATGCTACAGTGCTACAACTTCCCATAAAATCAGGGAACATTTTTAAGGCCAGTGAGGTTTATGATGGAATTCTACTTTAAGAATGATCTGCAGCTCACAAACGCACATAACATGTTTTTGCACTTTGAAGTTGCCTCAGTGTGTGAATGAGTTCAAATTAATAGCTTTATTAAGATGAAGTATCTTTATTAAGACTTATTTACATTCTATTTGCATTTGGGCACTGTGGTGTCATTCATTCCAATGGAGCTTCAGGACACCGCAACTCCTAAAAAATAATGCATGCACCACTTTGGTGTCTATGGTGCATTATGCAGCCCATTAAAAAAATGCATGCATGATAATAGACTAAAACAGTGTGAATCCAGCCAAAAGCCCTGATGCCATGTTTTAATGTAACACGGGATAGGGATGGATGGGTGGAAAGGGGTTTCAATCTCCCTGGTGGATATACAATTGAATTTACATTGCAGGGAACGGGTAAGCTTTCAGAAAAGAGGGCGAAGATGGGAACTTCAAGGGATATATTTCACCACTGGAGACCATGTGAGATGTAAAGAGCCATCGGGTGATTGGCATATTTACATCTAACCCAAAAACAAACATCAAGGGTGGGTGAGCCAACCTTTAGTTGATAATACTAATATCCTATTGTTTTTTCTCCTTTCAGGTCTTCCTTACATCACATCCTGTCACCGATCAGATGCTGGCAATGAAAATTACCAGAAAACCTACCCGGATCAAAAAAATGTTTATAGAGCGTCACGCCATGATAGCGACGGAGGGTTGCAGGTTCTTCCCGCAATTATTTGCAACTTTCCAGACAATGGTAAGCATCTTTATCTTTCAGTTATTGGGAGGGTTCTGTAGCCTTGAAGAGCTTTTGATGGTCATCCAAGCAGGTTCTTCGGTTCTTGCTGCTTGTAAAAGGTCCATAACCTCTTCATCATCACAGAACAAGCCCAATAAATGTGAATTTCTAGCTAAATAATAACCAGTATAAATGAGACTCTTCACAGACATGCTGCTAAATTTTTCACTGGAAGCCTCCAAGTGAGAGAAGATAAAGGTGAAGGGTTGAATATGGACTCCCAAAGTGAATAATGAATATATTCTAATGTTTTTCTATTTTATCTTCTTTTAGGATTTCCTTTTCTACGTCATGGAGTATGTGGACGGCGTGACCCTGAACAAATTCATAGAGAGCAAATGCCCTCTGAGTATTGACACCATAAGGTAAGTACTTGGCCATGAGGCTCATTGGGAGTGGGGTGGGAAATAAAATGTACAATTGTAGATAGATCACTTTTAAGCTATGGGGGCCTTCGTATTTAGGTGGCGATGGGAGGAGCTTGCTTTATCTAACCACCCCCAGGCAGGGGCGGACTGACAACTCATGGGGCCCCCGGGCAATAGGGGATCATGGGGCCCCTGTGTCCTTGCCCAAACTCAAAAAAGCCTATGAAAAAGGTACCAGGGGCATCTCATGGGGCCCCCTACTGACCCCGGGCCCTCGGGCATTGCCCGAGTTTCCAAATGGTCCGTCCGCCCCTGCCCCCAGGTACACTAGTTAGAAGCCTTGCTCCTATATTTGTATTGATTCTGCATTTTAATTAGAAAATGCAGAGGGAATGGGGAAGGAGGATAGCTGAGATGCCAAACATTGCCTATATCTCTTACAGGGGGAAGCAACGGTAACTATTGGGCCAGAATTCATACCCTGAATGGCGTCTGCCAAAAGCCATGGGAGGGACTCATCAGACCTGAGATTGTAGAGCAATCTTTTCAAAAGTATACTCTAAAATCCATGGGTAGCTTTAGACTGACATGACCTATTATGGGATAGGATCTAGGAAGATCTAATAAGAGATTGGTATAATGAAGACATTCCTAGTTGTGCTCTTAGCTGATAGCCCTAAAGTGGACAGCAGTCATTTCTTTGGTACTTTGAAATCCATAATGAAAATACAGGAGGGTTTGTTTATAGCTAAATAAAAAGGCAATATGCATATAAACAATTAAATTCCTCTATGGCAAAAGTTTTTAAAAATGATTTGGCAATTTGTAACACGTCTTTAAAGAAATAGCAATTTCTAGTAGCATTAGGATGGGGTAATATTAATAGTGGACCTAGGTTACTATAGGACAGGTTTTTCAATTAAAATGTTTGGTTTTTTTTCTATCAGATTCATTGCTGCGGAGCTGCTGTGTGCCATACAAGTTCTTCATTCCAGAGACATCGCGCATTGGTAAGTAACCGTTTCATCATATTTTACTGTACTGGCTCATTGGTCTCCAATCTGCAGCCCTTGGCCCATTGGGCCCAGATGTAGCCCTTTGATTGCCTTTATTCAGCCCTTGGGGCGCTATTCCTCCCACTGACACCAACAGTGGGGCACTTCCTCCCACTGATACCAATGAAGAGGCATTATTCCTCCCACTGACATCAACGATGGGTCACTATTCTTCCCACTGACAACAACGATGGGTCACTATCCCTCTCATTGAGACCTGTGATAGGGCATTATTCCTTCCACTGACACCAGCAAGGGGCCCTATCCCTCCCACTACTACCAATCCCAAGGCATTATTCCTTCCACTAATACCAATGATGGGACACTATTCCTCCCACTAATACCAATGATGGGACACTATTCCTCCCACTGATATCAACAATGGGTCACTATTCCTCCCACTGACACCAGTGATAGGGCTCTATTCCTTCCACTGACACCAGCAATGGACCCTATTCCTCCCACTGATACCAATGATGGGACACTATTCCTCCCACTGATACCAATGATGGGACACTATTCCTCCCACTGATACCAATGATGGGGCACTATTCCTCCCACTGACACCAATGATGGGTCACTATTCCTCCCACTGACACCAGTGATAGGGCACTATTCCTTCCACTGACACACCAGCAATGGACCCTATTCCTCCCAGTAGTATCAATGACAGGGCACTATTCCTCTCATTAATACCAACGATAGGCCACTATTCTTCCCACTGACACCAGTGATAGGGCACTATTCCTTCTACTGACACCAGCCATGAACCCTATTCCTCCCACTAGTACCAATGACAGGGCATTATTCCTCCCATTAATACCAACGATGGGCCACTATTCCTCCCACTGACACTAACAATGGGGAACCCTTTCTGTCACTGATACCAATAATGGGGCACTATTCCTCTTCCTACTGATCACAAGTGCCATGTAATATTCAGCAGGGTACACACGGACAGTTTTTTGGGGGTTTTTGTTGTACAAACAGTAGATTGCACAAAAAAAAAACTGACAGATTCCCACATCCACACAAGAGATGTGGATACAGTGCTCTCCTCCACCATGCTATTGTGTCCTGATAATGGGGACTCCCTGCCATCAGAATACACAGATCAGCACTGCAGCCATTGGCTGCAAGTGCTGGTCGAATACTTGCTTTCCAACAGGACTGTTTGACAGAAGCTGATACAATGACCGACTTCTGTTGAACAGCTAGCAGTACACACAGCACAGAGCGAAATTCGTCCGGTTCAGGTTTTCGGTCTGTGTATACCAGCCTTTACTGTCATTGACCACCAAGCCTGCAGCATTATTTTCTCCTACTGACACCAGGGGATTTTCTACTCCCACTGGCCACAGTCCACCCACCGTCCTCCAAAGTCTGAATGGCAGTAGTCTGGCCCCTTGTTTAGAAGGTTTGAAGACCCCTGTTGTAGTTGATAACCGCCACCTAATCTTTTTCTTCTTCTTCTTTATAGTGATTTACATGCAAACAACATCCTCGTGGACAGCGCCGGACATGTCAAGATCATCGATTTTGGTTTGGCAAAGAAGATAGACATTCCACCTGGCAGAAATGAACGTCACCGAATGGTAGGATAATCAATATCCATTTATTGTCTGTTATGTAGTGTTCTATTGGCACCAAAAAGGTTTTTAACCACCTTCCCTCTAGAGCATTTTTTTTCGCATTTTTACAGATTGGAAATGATTTAAAGGCTAAATTCACCTTTTCACAAAAAATAACAAAAGCACATTTTTTTGCATGTTAAAAAAAAAAACGCATTTACTATTTTTTTGTGTTAGGAGCCTGTAAAGCATTGCACCAGTGATCACCAGATTGCTGATGCCATGCAGGTCTCCTGCAGACCTGTCAGTGTATCTGCTTGCTCGTAGCTCCTACGATTTCAAAGGCGGATCCAGTCTGAACCCGGGCTACATGTAAATGAGGCACCTAGAATTATTGCTCTAGGGTGAGCACGTGGCCTGGCCCAATTTGGGTTGTGCAATTGACATTTACTTACATGTGCACGCCCTACACATCTGTGTGTGTGTTTTAAACTTTTTCACATCTTTTAAACTTTTTTATTATAATTGTTTTTGTATTTAACATTATTGCTGGTACAAGGGGGCTAATAAGCCCCCTGCGAGATATCATTGGACAAGTAACAGGTTCTCCTAACGGGGTCCTCAGGGGTCTCCCGGGAGGTGCGGTAGAGCAAGGGAACCACTGAGGGAGAGCATTGGTAGGGGGGGGGGATCACCCATGAGTCAGAAAAAGTGATCGGGCAGGTAGGTCTACAGCCACCCAGATCACTCCTATAGTAAAGCCCGGAGCCGGTTTCTTAAAACCAGAAACAGCGGTGAGCTTAACTTCTTCAGGCTTTGGACGTACCAGATAGATCCAAAAGGGCTGAATAGATTAATGCAATAAAAGGTGGTGAAATTTGGCTCGACCCACAAAATGGGCTTGGACCTCTGATTGGTGTTGCAAAATGATGACATAGCCAACTGCTGTTGTGATGTATACACAGAGCTGCTTTTTATCTTAGAGAATAGGTGCAGGTATCCCCCCCTCCTAAGACACCCCTTGTCTCCACCCCCATACCCACCTCCAAGCATCATTCCTTGGTTACACCCCATACCCACCTCCAAGCACCATTCCTTGTCTCCACCCCCATACCCACCTCCAAGCACCATTCCTTGTCTCCACCCCCATACCCACCTCCAAGCACCATTCCTTGTCTCCACCCCCATACCCACCTCCAAGCACCATTCCTTGTCTCCACCCCCATACCCACCTCCAAGCACCATTCCTTGTCTCCACCCCCATATCCACCTCCAAGCACCATTCCTTGGTTACACCCCCATACCCACCTCTGAGCTTCATTCCATATCTCCGCCCTGATACCCACCTTCAAACTCCATTCCTTGGTTCTGCTCCTACTTGCCTCCCAGTACTGCCCCCTTTAGGGAATACAGAACCAAGTATCATTGAGTGGTGCTAAGCAATTGTAAGGATTTTGTTAATAATAACAAGAAAAGCAATAAAACAGACCCCCCCCCCCAACAATAGATCCACCAGCAAAAACAGATCCACTCCAACAACAATATTCCCCCGCCAGCAACAATAGATCTCTCAGCAGCCAGCATCAACAGACCCTCCCAGCAACATAGACCCCCCAGCAACAATAGATTCCCCCATATCAGAAAATTCCCCCCCCCCCCAGTAACAATAGATTCCCCAGCAGCCAGCATCAATAGTTCCTCCAGCACATCCCACCACCCCTTGTCATTACATATATTCAGTTCTGGAGGTGCCAGAACTGTGTATCCACTGATAAAAACCCTGTGTATACATATTAAAGGGGAACTAAACCCTCCTATTCATTTACAGCCAAGGAAGTTGCCATCTTAGCCTCTGTTTGATCTGTTGTTGCCACGGTGCTGCACATGTGATCAGTTATGCCACCAGCCATTTGCCGGCTTGACAGTTCACTTGACTCTGAGAGTCATCACTCAGGGCGTGCCTTGAATGTAAACATTATGGGAAACTGTTACCGTGATGGGTTTAATTCCGCTTTGGTTGCTATAAGAAATGTATTGTATTTTTGTATTTATTTTATTATGAGCTAATACATTTTTTTTTAATTTCTCCAGGCCATCGAGGAAAGGCTTTCAGCCATTTCAGAGGACTACACGTTTTTTCGCAGCGCACTTTCTTACTTGGGAAGATGCCGCGACACACAAGAATGTACTGGAAACTACGCCCATATCAAGGACCTCTTTTTAAAGGTAAGGAATTGATTTCCTTTAGCCAGAGACAGAAAAGGTTTACTTTTTCTATTTGCGCTATAAAATTAGATAAAAATTAGATAAAAAAATTAGATTAAATTGTTTGTTGATATTAATGATCTATCTTTTTAATATAATTTTTTTTTTAACCCACAGAGTCAACATTCAACTGACGGTTTGCGAGAACACCCATTCTTCACAGGAATAAACTGGGATGAGCTCGAAGCTGGGAATTTGCGTCCACCACACACCATGGAGGCTGTAAGTATTGGACTGGGAAATGGGGTCACATCTGTAATTTTTGCTATGCCTGCTGTTTTGCAGTCTCTGTTCTGCCCCCTACTGGCATATAGTAGGATGCGCATTCCTTTTTGGGTTGCATGAGTGCTGTTCAAGAAGGTGTACTTTTTATGATGGAAAGACAATCCACAGTGGATCATTTACAAGTCATGCATCTATGAAGCATGAAACCTATCAACTGACAAGTTCCAGCACAGAATTTAGGATCAGTGCAATATATAAAGATCATTTATAAACATGTCTGTATAGTTATAACAATATAATGATGATTCATATTGATGAATATGTCTAATCATGACTGGTCCATTTAAATTGGATTCTCTTTCATATATTCATGCAGCACATAGCAAATAATAGAAGCTGCCCAATATTAATATTCAATATAGTGATAATAAAGCATGATCTGAAATCAATTTTTTCCTCTCTCTAATGTGTTTTTTTCTCTCTCCAGAGACCGAAGGTGGACCTGCAAAACAAGATAGACGTGAAGGATTTGCTGGCAGAAATCAAACAGGATTTTTATCGTATCGCCAGACGTTATCCTCAAGTCATCAATGGATTCGAATACGTCAGTGAACGATGGAGAGATATGTGTGCTGCATCAGAAGCTGATCGGGATTAGACCCGGTTCAGTAAAAATTCTGCAGTTAGCTGTCCCCCTGCCAACTAGCAACCCAGGTTGCTAAAATGCAGGAGGCCCCTTACAGCTAACATCCGTTCGCTGACCAGCATACATCCTACAGACAACTGAACTCCAAAAAGAACAAACCATAATAGGAGCGCTTATCCAAACTGACAATGAAAAACCATCAAAGTCCAGAGTAGAAAAAGCTACGCCAATCAGTCAGTTTAATAATACATCTAAAAGCATTGGATTTGGACTAAGAGCCGGGGCGAATCTACCGCGAGGCAAACAAGGCGTTTGCCTAGGGTGGCAATTTTTAGGGGGGCGGCACCGCCCCCTAGAAGAAGGGACTTTTTGAGCAGTGGCAGACAGAGCCATGCAGGGCCGCCATCAGAGGGGTACCTTCGGTACTGTTGCAGTGGCCTGGACAGCAAGAGGATTGATGTGGGGGAGGGCAGTTGCAGAGCGATGCTCCTGTACCTCTCCCTCTTGATGCTGATGAGCCAGGACCAGGGAACAGCCTGGAGCTGTTCCAGGCCTAGAGAAGAGAGGAGAGAAGAGAAAGAAGAGAGAAGAGAAAGAAGAGAGAAGAGAGAGAGGGGGACGAGAGATGAGAAAGAGAAGGAAGAGAGAGAGAAGGAAAAGAGGGAAGAGAGAGGGAAGAGAAAGAGGGAGAAGAGAGAAGAGAGAGATGAGAGAGAGAAGGAAAAGAGGGAAGAGAGAGGGAAGAGAAAGAGGGAGAAGAGAGAAAGAGAGAGATGAGAGAGAGAAGGAAAAGAGGGAAGAGAGAGAGGGAAGAGAAAGAGGGAAAAGAGGGAAGAGAGAGAGGGAAGAGAAAGAGGGAGAAGAGAGAGATGGAAGAAGAGAGAAGAGAGAAAAGGAAGAGAGAAGAGAGAGAGGGAATAGAGATGAGAGCGAGGAAAGAGAGAAGAAAGAGAGAGCGGAGAGAGAAGAGAGAGGAGATAAGAGAGAGGAGAGAGAGAGAAGAGAGAGAGAGAAGAGAGAGGAGTGAAGAGAGAGGAGAGAAGAGACAGAAAGAGGATAGAAGAGAGATGAGAGAAAGGAGAGTAGAGATAGAAGAGAGAGAGCAGAGAAGAGAGAGAGGAGAGAAGAGATAGAAGAGAGCGAAGAGAGAGGAGAGAAGAGATAGAAGAGAGAGGAGGGGGGAGAACAGAGAGGAGAGATGGAAGAGAGAGAGGATAGAAGAGAGATGAGAGAGAGGAGAGAAGAGAGAGAGCAGAGAAGAGAGAGAGGAGAGGAGAGAGAGAGAGTGGAGAAGAGAGAGAGAGAAAAGAGAGAGAAAGGAGAGAAGAGAGAGAAGAAAGAGAGGAGAGGAGAGAAAGAAGAGAGAGAGGGAGGAGAGAAGAGAGAGAGAAGTAAAATAGAGAAGGCAGAGAGACGGGAGAGAGAGAGAAGAGAGAGGGAGGAGAGAGAGGAAATAGAGAAGAGAGCGAGGAAAGAGAGGGGCAAGACAGCAAAGAGAGAGAGAAGAGAGAGGAGATAAGAGAGGGGAAAGAAGAGAGGGGAGAGAAGAGAGAGGAGTGAAGAGAGAGAGAGAGGATAGAAGAGAGAGAGAGGATAGAAGAGAGAGGAGAGCAGAGAAGAGATAGACGAGAGAGAGAGGAGAGAAGAGATAGAAGAGAGAGAGAGAGGATAGAAGAGAGATGAGAGAGAGGAGAGAAGAGATAGACGAGAGAGAGCAGAGAAGAAAGAGAGGAGAGAGAGAGAGAGGGGAGAAGAGAGAGAGAGAGGAGAGAGAGGGGAGAGAAGAAAGAAAGGAGATAAGAGATAGAAGAGAGAGAGAGAGAGGATAGAAGAGAGAGGAGAGAGGAGATAGAAGAGAGAGCAGAGGAGAGAGGTGGGAGAAGAGAGAGAGGAAGAGAGAGAAAGGAGAGACGAGAGAGAGATGGAAGAAAGAGAGAGGGGAGAGAGAAGAGAGATAGAGGGAAGAGAGCGAAGAGAGATGAGCTAAGAGAGAGAGGAGAAAAGAGAGAGGAGAGAGAGCGGAGAGAGAGAGAGGAGTGACGAGAGAGAGAGGAGAGAAGAGATAGAAGAGAGGGAGAGGATAGAAGAGAGATGCGAGAGAGGAGAGAAGAGATAGAAGAGAGAGAGCAGAGAAAAGAGAGAGGAGAGAAGAGAGAGAGGGGAGAAGAGAAAGAGGAAAGGGAGAGAAGAGAGAGAGCAGAGAAGAGAAGAGGAGAGAAGAGAGAGGGGAGAAGAGAGAGAAGAGAGAAAGGAGAGAAGAGAGGAGAGAAGAGAGAGAGGGAAGAGAGGGGGGAGAGAGAGAGAGAAGAGAGAGAGAGAGAGAGAGGGAAGAGAGAGGGAGAAGAGAGAAAGGGGCAGAGGAGAGGGAAGAGAGAAAGAGAGAGAGAGGGAATAGAGAAGAGAGCAAGGAAAGAGAGAAGAAAGAGAGAGGAAGAGAGAGAGTGGAGAGAGAAAGGAGAGGAGAGAGAGAGAGAGAAGAGAGAAAGGAGAGAAGAGAGAGGAGATAGAAGAGAGAGAGAGAGAGTAGAGAAGAGATAGAAGAGAGAGACCCAGAGAAGAGAGGAGAGAGAGAAAGGAGAGAAGAGAGAGGAGAGAAGAGATAGAAG